>NC_056749.1:2074869-2094869 GCF_019279795.1 Protopterus annectens
GATGTTACAGTGTCAGGACGGTATACTTGATTACCCTCATGGACTGCTGACTCCAGCAGATGTTACAGTGTCAGGATGGTGTGCTTGATTACCTTCATGGACTGCTGACTCCAGCAGATGTTACAGTGTCAGGACGGTATACTTGATTACCCTCATGGACTGCTGACTCCAGCAGATGTTACAGTGTCAGGATGGTGTGCTTGATTACCTTCATGTATTGCTCACATGTCATAATAGTTGTATATGTGTGTTCATGCAGAACCATCTATGCTCAATCAGAATCACATATGTTGAGTCAGAGACATGGGATTACTGGTGGTATTATTCTGATATTGTCCATGATTGCGTGTGCTTCTGTTTACTGCTGTACTTGAGCCTGTAACTGTGTGTCCTACTTTTTGGAGTCCTCTGTTGACATTACACTCATATTCAGACAAATCAGTTTGCATAGCTTCACAATATGCACCCAACCCCAGTTGTATATAACATCACTGACAGATGTCCTCTCCATTGTTCATGTCAGGATGCTTATCTTGCAAAGACATATTCCCCATTGTTATGTCACCTTGTCTGACAGTCACATAATATACAGTTTCACTGTGCAGTCTGTACTGTACAATGGTGATATGTGATTAGTGTTCCTTCTACCACTGTCTTCCATTTGCATGCCCTCATCTGCTGCACATTTCCATGTTTCACTTGTCCTCTTTTCCTGTGTTCATTCCTACAATTCCTCTGTGTCTCTATTCAATAAACACACTTCCCCTAACTGTTTATTTTAAATGGCAGTCCATGAACCCTTACAGATCATTTACACAACTTTTGTACAGAATTCCTGGAATGGGTTTTCACAATACTCTGCACTGTATGCACTGTCCTGCACTGTATTTGGACGATATACATTACTGTATGATAAACCCTGGTGATCACTGTCACTGTATTTGGATGATATACATTACTGTATGATAAACCCTGGTAATCACTGTCACTGTATTTGGACGATATACATTACTATATGATAAACCCTGGTAATCACTGTCACTGTATTTGGACGATATACATTACTATATGATAAACCCTGGTGATCACTGTCACTGTATTTGGACGATATACATTACTATATGATAAACCCTGGTAATCACTGTCACTGTGTTTGGACAATATACATTACTGTATGATAAACCCTGGTGATCACTGTCACTGTATTTGGACAATATACATTACTATATGATAAACCCTGGTGATCACTGTCACTGTATTTGGACGATATACATTACTATATGATAAACCCTGGTGATCACTGTCACTGTGTTTGGACGATATACATTACTATATGATAAACCCTGGTAATCACTGTCACTGTATTTGGACGATATACATTACTATATGATAAACCCTGGTGATCACTGTCACTGTATTTGGACGATATACATTACTGTATGATAAACCCTGGTAATCACTGTCACTGTATTTGGACGATATACATTACTGTATGATAAACCCTGGTGATCACTGTCACTGTATTTGGACGATATACATTACTGTATGATAAACCCTGGTAATCACTGTCACTGTATTTGGACGATATACATTACTGTATGATAAACCCTGGTGATCACTGTCACTGTATTTGGACGATATACATTACTGTATGATAAACCCTGGTGATCACTGTCACTGTGTTTGGACGATATACATTACTATATGATAAACCCTGGTAATCACTGTCACTGTATTTGGACGATATACATTACTATATGATAAACCCTGGTAATCACTGTCACTGTATTTGGACGATATACATTACTATATGATAAACCCTGGTGATCACTGTCACTGTATTTGGATGATATACATTACTGTATGATAAACCCTGGTGATCACTGTCACTGTATTTGGACGATATACATTACTGTATGATAAACCGTGGTGATCACTGTCACTGTGTTTGGACGATATACATTACTATATGATAAACCCTGGTAATCACTGTCACTGTATTTGGACGATATACATTACTATATGATAAACCCTGGTAATCACTGTCACTGTATTTGGACGATATACATTACTATATGATAAACCCTGGTGATCACTGTCACTGTATTTGGACGATATACATTACTGTATGATAAACCCTGGTGATCACTGTCACTGTATTTGGACGATATACATTACTGTATGATAAACCATGGTGATCACTGTCACTGTGTTTGGACGATATACATTACTATATGATAAACCCTGGTGATCACTGTCACTGTATTTGGACGATATACATTACTATATGATAAACCGTGGTAATCACTGTCACTGTATTTGGACGATATACATTACTATATGATAAACCCTGGTAATCACTGTCACTGTATTTGGACGATATACATTACTATATGATAAACCCTGGTGATCACTGTCACTGTATTTGGACGATATACATTACTATATGATAAACCCTGGTAATCACTGTCACTGTATTTGGATGATATACATTACTATATGATAAACCCTGGTGATCACTGTCACTGTATTTGGACGATATACATTACTATATGATAAACCCTGGTGATCACTGTCACTGTATTTGGACGATATACATTACTATATGATAAACCCTGGTAATCACTGTCACTGTATTTGGACGATATACATTACTATATGATAAACCCTGGTGATCACTGTCACTGTATTTGGACGATATACATTACTATATGATAAACCCTGGTAATCACTGTCACTGTATTTGGACGATATACATTACTATATGATAAACCATGGTAATCACTGTTACTGTATTTGGACGATATACATTACTATATGATAAACCCTGGTAATCGCTGTCACTGTATTTGGACAATATACATTACTATATGATAAACCCTGGTGATCACTGTCACTGTATTTGGACGATATACATTACTATATGATAAACCCTGGTGATCACTGTCACTGTATTTGGACGATATACATTACTATATGATAAACCCTGGTGATCACTGTCACTGAATTTGGACGATATACATTACTATATGATAAACCCTGGTGATCACTGTCACTGTATTTGGACGATATACATTACTATATGATAAACCGTGGTAATCACTGTGGCATTCCACGCAGTCACGCTAACCTACTTTGCTCTTCTGTAAATAAGTTTGCTATTCATGTTGCCTTACACGGTTTCCTGGCCAGCAATACTATTGCCAGCCACAAAACCTTACTTGTTTACATTTAAATGAGGTGCGTGGCATGAATATGTAATCACCGCTGCTGCTCACCATGCAAACACATATTTATTGAATCCCACAATATATTTAAAAGAATGTAATCATCATCTAGACTTCAGTAACCATTTAATACTGATAAAATAGTTAAGGCTTGGGGACTCTCCAGCATTCAGTCTAACCTACCATTCAGTTTCCTTACATTCAAGGAGGTTGTCTATATCTCCCACTCTTGAGTCCCTTGGTACCCCTGCATTCACAAAAATACAAATATTTTTCAGTCACAACAAATGAACATGTTTTTAAAATGAATTAGTGCATTCTTTTCCTCATAGTTTTGCCCACATAAAACCTTGTACATGATATACATGATGCAGTGAAAACATCACTACTACAAGTAAACCACCCATTTGATCCATAACCTTAACTCAGGTCTATATTACTGTGTCGAAAGACATGTTCGCCGAACAAGTCTTAGTTGACACGGAAATATTGACCTGCCAAAATCCCACATGGCCGAATCAGCGAATTTTTTTCCCAGGGGGAAAAAATCACTTGGCCGTCATTGTGGATTAGCCCTTTTCCCACTGTAGTGCGATCTCAGAGTTGGTATATTTAGTTGGGGGGGCACAGCCCCCCACATTATAGGGTGTGAAAGCATGTTTTTTTGTGTACAGCCGAGCATCTTTGGCACAGTAATATAGACCCCCTTTACTAACAGAAAGAAAGAACATTTTACATATAAAGCTACATCACTTGCAGCTACCACAGAGGAGGTTTTCAGCATTAGCATTATCATTAATTCTTCTGGTATTATTTTAGAATAATAACATCTTAGCATTCAGGTTCTGCTTATTAGTAAACATATTCTTTCCAATGGGAGAAAATGAGTCAGTATTCCTGTGTATTATTTTATAGTTTTTACAAATGATATTTCTTATACACTCCATATCAACAATATGAGTAATTTGACATACTTCACGGAAGTCTGTCTGTCTCTTTTAAGTGATAACAATGGCTGTTTCACCTTTGCCTGTATCCAGTGGTATTTTTCCCTCCTTTAAAATGTACCTATTACGGCTGTGTTTTACCACGTATCTAAAGCTATTGTCAAAATAATTCAAACTGTAACCTCTATCAAACAGCTTACTCCTTAACTTCAAGACATTCATCTGAAAAATGTCTTCCTCTATAGTTAAGCTGGATAGCCTGTTTGTCCTTTTATGAGGTGGATTCTCGCATTCTGGTACTTTCTTTGGACATGCACAGGAGCAAAGCCATAAGCAACGCTGTACACAAAGTGGCACCTGATTTTATAACCACTTACTCAACAATGCCCAACAGAGCTCTTCCCCAGTACATATATTACATCCACCTCCTCCTCCTTACGGTACAAAAGACAAGGAGAGGTAGGGGGTAGGACCTGCCCAAACATGTCTGTGTTTTTATGCACCATTGGAGAAGGATGGCATCTCTGGTACAAGCCTCGTACACTTCTGTATCATGTCCACAGAGAAGTTTTACAGATAGACAAACCTGGTGGCATTTTGATGGAGGGTTTGATGCGGACACTAAGGAATGGGACAACGATTTTGTATTCAGGGTAGGTTCTGGATGCCCATTGTCATTTCTGGAAGAAAAATTTCAGCAACATACACAAAATGGTAGTATTTAATTTAAATGATGATTGCGTTGCATTTTGCGTGTCATCAAACGAAAAATTTACATCATCGATGTCTTCAAGTGATTTCATTTTTTGACTTTTTTTTACATTAACTCCACACATATAATAGTCACATGCATTAGTAACAGCTGCATATCTAGCATGAGCTTTTGGCTCTACAGTCAGCGGTGTGTTATTGTTATCTTGCTTACTCTAAACTCACAACTTGTTTACTTTTGCAGCTGTCGTATTTCATTGCCCCAGATGTTGGCAGCTTGCCTACTATACCAGAAAATGTAAGTACAAACCATTTCTGTAATTTGTGTTTTTTTCATTTGTTGAAAGACTTACTCTAGACTGACCTAAACCTCTAATAGCCTCTCAGGGTGTGTCCAGCAATGCCCCAGAGAGTACAGATAAGAAGCTTGGTGCTAAATGACTTGTGTGTTTACAGTGACATTTTGTGTGATAGTGTCACATATACTGTATTCCATAGTGATATGCTGTGTTGTGTAGTAGAATACTCTGGTAGGCATTGTGCTATATAGTGACACACCATGTTTACATAGTGACATTTTGTATTATACAATAGTGTATTCTGCAGTGATGTACCATGTTACTCAATGACCTACCAAGTCACACAGTGACATTATGTAGTGATATGCTATGTTAATGAAATACCAAGTTACATGGGGACACATTGCTACAGTGACTCATAGAACATGCAGCATTTCTTACTGGCACACAGTTATACACTGGCATTCTGGGTTACATAGTGTGTTTCACATAGGTATACAGTGTTATATGTAATGCACTGCATGCCATAGTGACATTCTGTTACTTAGCAACATACCACTTTACCTAGTGACATGTTACCTAGTAGCACATTACATAGTGACACACTTTTGTTGCCTTGTTAAACATTCTTATATAGTAAAATACTCCCTGATGCACTGATACATTCTAACACATTCTGAAATGCACTGACACATTATGTTATAGTGCTACATTGCTACTGTCACTATGTAGCAATGTGACATTATGTTATAGTGTGACATTGCTACATAGTGACAGTGTGCTACAGAGTGACACATTGTTTAAGACTGTAACTTAGTGCTTTATTGTTTCACATGACACTTATGAAGTGACACAGTGTACTACAGACTGATACATGTGTAACAATACAACATACTGTTATATAGTAATATGTTACTAGTGACACATGTTATATACAGATGCACTCTTATGTAGTAGCACATTGAGGAAAGATGTTGTGCCAGCTGCCACCATTCAAGCCTTTTTAACATAATGCATGGGGATAACTGTTTGGAATATCATTCTGGCATGGACTCCCCCTCAAAGATAAGTAAGAGAGGGATAGGTTGCAGTAATTATATCCCTCTGTACTAGTCTCATCCTAAAGATACTGCCTATTCAAAGTGAGGTATTCTTTGTCCTGCTGACTCCATCCGAACTGCAGACTGGAGTCTGAATATAATGTATGGATACTTTTATGTCCACTGCTTGCCAAAGAAATTGACTGAGAGGAACTGTAACTGCCCCACCTTATCATAAGTGTCCCTTCTAATGACTCTGTAGAAACTGCTTACCTTCAGACACCTGCTCTCACACACAGTTAAGCCACTCAGTAAAACCAATAGAACACAGTAACTACCAGCAGAAAGTACACCGACCTTGCAAGGCTAAAATGCCTTTCACACATTCAGACTGCAAATTGAAGGTGTGAGAACCAAAGGAGGTGGAGAACATATCTCCATTAAAAATAATTATGCCTCTAGACTGGTTAGACAAGATAACTCTATGGAGTTACTCTAAGTCCAAATTACGATGGGTAAGACCACCCTTCGTGTTATCATCAGTTACAGCTCCTCTTCCATGAACCAAGAAGCCCACACAGCTAGTTGGGACAATCAAAGTACAACCTAACATCCTAGTCATGGGTGATTTCACCTAACCCTCCATTAACTGGGAATTTTATATGAGCCCATATTCACTCACACAAAAGTTTGTGGACTTTGTTAACTCAAATGCCTTGGATCAAATAGTGCACCACCCCACACGCGCTCTGATATTCTAGACCTGGTCCTCACCAATATGAGTGGCTGATGCAATGCCTCAAGTGCAGAGCCCACACTGGTTAAATCCAACCATAAATTAGTCATTTTTGAAGTAGCACTAACACCAGAACTCCCCAAAGGAGAGGTCAGGCTAAAAAACTTTGCCAAAGCTAACTGTACCCTCCCAAGGATGGTATAATCGACTTTAAAGCTCCAGTTTCTACAGATGGCATTGACAGCTATACTTAAGTATACACTGATGCCCTGTATAAACATATACACAAATGTATAGACACAGCAAGATCCTCAAGAAAAAACAAACTATCCTGGTGGATGTCTAGTATTAATAGATTATACAATAAATGAAAGAAGCTGCTGTCTAAAAATACAAAAGTGAAAACCAAGAATTGGAAGAGCACCCTCTTCAGCCTAAACAAGCAAATAAACAATTCATAAAATCCTCAAAGAGCAACTGTGAGAAATATTTAGCAACCATAGCCAAGGATAACCATAAGTTCTTCTTCAGCTACGTCTGCAACATAAAAGGTAGGACTCAGATGTGTGCTGAACTAATTATGGATGGTATCACACACACTGACCCTGTGCAAATTGCAAACCTGCTAGAGATATGTTTGGTGAAAAATTCACCCCCCCTTTTTTCCCCCAAGCGTACCACAAACCATGTCTTCAACCTCAACTCCTCCCTGCATTTCCAAAGAGCAAGTTATCAATGCTCTCTCGAAGAATAAGAACACATTCTCCATGGAACCAGATGGCATTCTGGACTGAATTCTTAATGTTATTAAACAAGAGCTAGCTACTCCACTAGGCACCCAATTCAACCATAGTCTGAATACTGACTTTATCCCCACTGAATGGAAAATAACATCTGTTCTGCCCCTCCACAAGGGTGGCTCGGCAACAGACCCAGGTAACTATAGACCTATAAGTCTAACTAGCCCTATCTGTAAGGCAATGGAATGAATCATCATGAATCTTATAAATCTCATAAATAAGGATATAGGGGATCTCCGAACACTAGATCTGTCCCAGTTCGTTTTTTCTCAAGGGTAGGTCATGCTTGCTAAATCTGATGGACTTTTTTTGAGATGTGAGCAGAACCATAGACAAAGGCAAAGTTGAGCACACAGCCTATCTTGACTTGGCCAAGACCTTCAACATAATACCATATTCGGGCATCATTGACAAACTAACCCAGTTGAATAGCAACTCCTGTGTTGTCAGGTCAGTTGCAAACTGGCTCACAGATCGACAGCACTCAGTCAAAGTGGGAGACTTCATCTGTACCAGCAGACCTGTCACCAGTGGAGTCCCACAATTGTCAGTGCTGGACCCCCTCTTCTTTGGCATATACTTCTCTGAAGTCCAGTCTAAAATGGGGGGGGGGGCTGTAGCTAACCAAGTTTGTGGATGACTGCAAATTCGGTGCTATAATTGAATCCCCTAGCGATGTCAGTGTTCTTCAAAAGGGGCTTACACAGACCATTGATTGGTGCCACAGCCATGGTCTTAAATTAAATACTAAAAATCAGCATTCCCTTCGATAAAAAGAATGCCCCTGCTGAATATAAAATAAACAATAATACCCTAAGTACCAACTCAGTAGTGAGAGACCTGGGAACACAAGTTGACTTTGATCTTAACTTCGACCACCATGTGTCTACTGTGGTAAGGAAGGCATTCTACGTCACTCACCTGATTAGCAAAGACATCGCCTTAAGAGCAAAAGAGGTTATAACCTCCCTGTATTCTTCCCTCATCAGACCTGTTATTGAATATAATGCTCCCCTTGGTATGTATCATACCAGACACCTGCAGCAGCTTGAGAGATCTCAGAGATTTCTAACTAAGAAAATTCAGGGTCTCTAGCACATGTTTTATGTGGACAGACTGAAGTCACTGACACTGTACTCAGTAGTGTATAGAGTACTTAGAGGCAACTTGTGTCTGGCTTACAGGGCTATCTCTGACCCAAATCCATTGAAAATTATCCACATCTGTAAGTCAGAAGGGACTATAGTAATCTGTTCCAGGGACCTCAATCTAGCCTGAGACATAAATAGGATCTGCTGGAGAGACAGATACATCTTGTAGATGTTGCCACTGCTCTAGAATAGGCTTCCAATCCATGAGAAGCAAAGCACCTCCATGACCCTGATTAAGTGCAGCCTGGACGACTGGATGGGAAACCATAAATTTCTGTTGGGGATTGCCCCTGCTTCCCTCCTAGACTTGGGTAATCCTTGCTAGAAAAATTTTAGGCATAGACGATATATCTCATGTATTATTATATTGGGATTTTACGTCTAGGCTTGTAAAGACCCTCAGGTCAATAGCCTAGTAACAACCTATTAACCTATGACACTATGAGCAGTGCAAGTGGCACGCTAATGTGGCACAGTCAAAATCAGTTATAGAACACTTAATACACACAGTGACAAGGTCATGTACCCCCACACTGGCTACAAAACACAATGGTACACATTCATACACAACACAAAATGGATGCAGAGTGCCAGAGGCATGCAGTAAACATTCATTTGTATACAACACCAGCTATGGATCACCTAACATGTAGATTGACTCAGTTATATTCTCCTGTACCAACTATAAAACATCTAACATAAATAATAACTCAGCCATATCCTCCCACACCAACTAAAAAACATCTAAAAAACATCTAACACAAATAGTAACTTTGTGTACTCCAACAACAGCTATAAAACATCTAACATAAATAATAACTCAGTCATATCCTCCCATACCAACTATAAAACATCTAGAAAACATCTAACGCAAATAGTAACTTTATGTGCTCCATCAACAACTATAAAACATCTAACATAAATAATATTATTAAAGTTATAAGTTATATTCTCCCACACCAACTATAAAACATCTAACAAATAATAATTCAGTCATATCCTCCCACACCCACTATAAAACATGTAAAATAAATAATAACTCAGTCATATCCTCCTACACCCACTATACATCTAAAAAACATCTAACACAAATAGTAACTTTATGTACTCCAACAACTATAAAACATCTAACATAAATAATAACTCAGTCATATCCTCCCACACCAACTATAAAACATCTAAAAAACATCTAACGCAAATAGTAACTTTTACTCCAACACCAACTGTAAAACATCTAACACAAATAGTAACTTAGTTATATACTCCCATGACAACCATAAAACATATAATACAAATAGTAACTTAGTTATATACTCCCACACCAACTATAAAACATCTAAAAAAATCTAACACAAATAGTAACTTAGTTATGTACTCCAACATCAACTGTAAAACATCTACACAAATAGTAACTTTGTTATATACTCCCATGACAACTCTAAAATATACAATATAAATAGTAACTTTGTTGTATACTCCAACACCGACTATAAAACATCTAACACAGATGGTAACTTAGTTATATACTCCCACATCAACTGTGGAACACCTAACATACAGTTACTGACTCATGTAATCTCACATTAGCTGCAGAACATCCAATACATACAGTAACTGAGATGTTCTGACACACCAACTACACAACTTTGACCACATGCTTTAACATAGTTGTATACTTCCACAACACACAAATGGCACTTAAAACATATAATCACTCAGTCATGAGTCATATAGTCGCTAAGTCAACAACTGGAGAGGCCGCAAACGTACCTCACAAAGAGGATCCTAGGCCTTAAACACTTGTCCTATATGGACAGACTCAAAAAAGTCCAACTATTTTCATCTCATATAACCTACTTAGAGGCAATCTCTGCTTGACTTATAAAGCGATGTCTGACCCAACTCTGTTAGAAATGCTACATCTAAAGAAATCCCAATCCCTCCGCACCACACTCTCCAGAGACCTCAACCTCATTACCACAATTAACAGAACATGCTGGAGGGACAGGTTCATAACACAGAGACTGCCCAAGCTATGGAACAGACTTCCCATACATGTCAAGCAGAGCACCTCGCTGACCCTCTTCAAGAGAAATATTGATGAGTGGGTGGGAAACAGAAAATTCATCCCAGGGATAACTCCAGTGGCTCTACTCGACAGAGGTACTGAGAACTGAGGTCGCGTGGTACTATGCCAGGGTAGTCCTATGGCTAGGCCTGTAAAGGCCCCAGGATCATTAGCCTAATACACACCTACGAACCTATGAACCTATGTACTCTCACACCAATTACAGAACACCTAACAGATGCAGTAACACAGTTGTATGTCCATACCAGGTACGTACAGGACAACAAACACATACAGTAACTCAATCATATAGTCCCACCCTACCCACAGGACACCTGACACATACAGTAAATCAATCATGTAGTCCCACACCTCCCACAGGACACCTTATGTATATAGTAACTGAATTATATACACACACACACCAGCTGTGAAGAGCAAAGACATTTAGTAATACAGTCACACAGACAGACAGGCAGATGCACACACACACACACACACACACACACACACACACACACACACACACACACACACACACACACACACACACACACACACACACACACACACACACACACACACAAACACTCTTCACAGTTTTTATTTGACTGGTACAGTAAGTCAACACTTACTAAATGTTACCAAATTAACTCATTGTGTCTTTATCACAGAGGAATCTGACAGAATATGTTGTGGTCGTGGATGTGAATAATATGCTCAACCTGTACGCTAGCATGTTGTATGAGCGTCGTATTCTGATTACGTCCAGCAAACTGAGCACAGTGAGTAATATGCAACATCAGTGCTAACAGTATATATGTAAAACTCTAGACTGTCTGAGCTGGACACTGTATAATATAAAACAACACAGCGTACTGTATCACTAATGTTTCTGGTCACATGATACTGTTTCTGTTTGTCCCACAGTTAACAGCGTGTATCCACGCATCATCATCAATGTTATACCCCATGTACTGGCAACACATCTACATCCCCGTATTACCACCACATCTGCTGGACTACTGCTGGTAAGAATTCCTCGCATTAAATTTTATTTACCTAATGTCTAAAAAGAGCTGTTATAGTTTAAGAAGACATTCACAAAACTTGATTATCCATATGTCTTCACTAATCCCCAATCTGTTTGAAAATAAAAATCTGTTTTGCACCCACCAAGTCTGTTCAACAGCTATCTCACTGAATCTACAAGTTTGAATTAGACAGTTTATGTTTTATCTGTCTTCACTCATGGGTGTGATTTGTACACAGCTGTATTATTCTAGGTCACAAACACTGACTGAAACAGGAATCATGTAAAATAATATCAGATAATGACAGAAACATCTGTTATATCAGCAGTTGTCTACTGAAGTTGTACCTCAGCAACAAATTAAGAATCAGGTAATGACAGAAACATCTGTTATATCAGCAGTTGTCTACTGAAGTGGTACCTCAGCAACACATTAAGAAAAAGCCAGTAACCTGCATGCTCCTCACACTTCTGGTGGCTTATGATGTGCCTTAACCATTGTCTCCCATCATTCCCTAGTCAGGATATACCTAGACATATGTGTCCCCCATTGAGGCCTGTGGTTCCATAATCAAGATGTACCTAGACATATGTGTCCCCATTGAGGGCTGTGGTTCCATAGTCAGGATGTACGTAGACATATGTGTCCCCCATTGAGGCCTGTGGTTCCATAATCAGGATGTACCTAGACATATGTGTCCCCCATTGAGGGCTGTGGTTCCATAGTCAGAATGTACCTAGACATATGTGTCCCCATTGAGGGCTGTGGTTCCATAGTCAGGATGTACGTAGACATATGTGTCCCAATTGAGGGCTGTGGTTACATAGTCAGGATGTACCTAGGCATATGTGTCCCAATTGAGGGCTGTGGTTCCATAGTCAGGATGTACCTAGACATATGTGTCCCAGTTGAGGGCTGTGGTTCCATAGTCAGGATGTACCTAGACATATGTGTCCCCATTGAGGCCTCTGGTTCCATAGTCAGGATGTACCTAGACATATGTGTCCCCCATTGAGGGCTGTGGTTCCATAATCAGGATATACCTAGACATATGTGTCCCCATTGAGGGCTATGGTTCCATAGTCAGGATGTACCTAGACATATGTGTCCCCATTGAGGGCTGTGGTTACATAGTCAGGATGTACCTAGGCATATGTGTCCCCCGTTGAGGGCTGTGGTTCCATAATCAGGATGTACCTAGACATATGTGTCCCCATTGAGGCCTGCTGTTATATTGTTCCCATCCACACTGAGTAAGGGGAAGAACTTGGCTAGGCCTGTAAGGACCCCAAGGCCATTAGCCTAGTAACTTCCTATGATCCTATGATAATGCCCCCTTTGGTATGTACCTGACCAGACATATGCAACAGTCGGAAAGTCCACAAAGGTTCCTTGCCAGGACCATCCAGGGTATTAACACACAGACCTGTACAGATCACCTTAAAGCCCCATCTCTGTACTCTGTCTCCTGTAGGTTACTGAAAGGTGATCTATGCCTGGCATAAAAGGCATCCTTGGATCTAGCTCTTGAGGGCCAGCTCTGATGAACTATTTGCACATCCACAAAATGAACAGCATCAGATCCAATGATTTAAATTTTGCTTGTCACATAAATAAGACAGGAAAGATATGTGTCTGAGATTATCTCCATGCTCTGGAACTGGTTACCCATCCATGTGAAGCAGAGTCCATCCCTAATTCAATATTTATGTCTAACCTTGATAAATAAATGGGAAATCAGAAATTCATCCTGGGTCTGGCCCCCATATCTCTGATATACAGAGGCAGAAATAATGCCCAAACTAACATACCCCCCACATAACCTTTAGAAACTTCCTGTTTAACATAGCCCCTCCTATTAAAGGCCATACATAGGGACATAATTGGGTTGGATTGCATGGCTAGGGTTATAAAGGCCCTGGTGGTCATTAGCCTAGTATATACCTATGAACCTATTATTTCATAGGTTCATAGGTAAGTACTAGGCTAGCTGCCCTTATTTTAAGCCTAGCCAACTTCCCTTAGTCAGAATCAAATTTTGTACATCTGGCCTGTTAGGTAAATACCGTAACCATTATACAAACCCTCAACCCCTCATTCTACTGGCATGGCATGTCCAAAATTAGGTGCCTTCCAAAGGATAGATGTGTTCAAACTCAGGAGGTTCTCAAAGAACATATCTTTGGATCTATATAAACTGTTGAGGCCCTAACATTCTATAAGTCTGTAGATTAAGATAAAGTAAATATAAAAGGTAAACATTTGAAATGTTGGGACCCGCTAGAGCAAGTCCCGAAATATAGAGGCTGACTATCTGAAAGAATGGACTTACATATACTAAGTTCAAGATGCCATCCTCAGAATATTCCCTGTTCTCTGAGGTATGGCTGTCATAGAGCTGGTATATATATATATATATATATATATATATATATATATATATATATATATATATATATAAGTTTGGGGGGGGGGGTGCAAGGGTCGCCCAGAAGAAGTTTAAAGGAGGAGAGCAATTTTCGAAGTGCTTGCTGTCACTCGACATTTTGAGTGCTGACATATCAATAGAGAGCCAATATAAAATGAGTTGATAAAATTTGTAATACCTTTTACCACATATAGTCCTTCACCGCTGCAGTAGCTACCCCCATCACCTACGTGTATGTGCAGCTTAGGAAACTTACAGATGATTTAGTATCAGTGGCCAACATTGATGTAGTTCAGACTTCTGAATGTGTTTTTGTGGCACTGTTATGGATGATCTCCTATTAACTTATTATTGTGGAGCTACCTTATGACAGCAAATCAACTCATCACTAGACAATGAAGGAGGATTCTCATACCCATCTCTTAAGGATGTTATACCTGAGTGGACCTGTGGCAAAGAGAGATAAAGCCCTTATTGTTTCCCCGGTGATCTATGTTCAGTCAGATATCTCACCACTAGAGGGGCTACAGGGGAAGGGTGCGAGTGAGTGGTTGAAAGCTCACTGCGATATGGAGCACATAGGCCTAGCGAGATCTGTAGCACACTCAGACAAGAGGCTACCCATAAGTGGATGCACACATGCACCTCCCAGGGCACCAATCTCAGACATGCCAATGCTGCCATGAGAGAACAGGAATTAGAGCACTCGGACTACCACGTAGTATGATTCCGCAGCGGCATCTTTGATTTGCTCACCAGACCTGGGCTGGGGTTGAGTTGAGCCAGGAGGAGGCTAAGGCAGTTCTGGTGGGCCCAATGTCTGAGGAGAGGGGCTGCAGACATCTAATAGCTGCAATTGAGGAAAAAAAAAGAACAGAAGGCTTTATAATCTATTATGAAAGTCAGCACCAGGCATCAGATAGGCAGCTTTAATCGATAACAGGTGAAGAAAATCTTTCTTCCACTTATAATATGTAAACAGGTATTAGGGAAGGTTGCATCAGTAATAGTCGAGCAGAAATGTGTTACCCTGTACACAGCATAGCAAGACTCAGTCACATTGCAGTTAAGACTGTCACATTTAATTGTTGCTATTATAAAGTAGAAAGGTTAATAAAGGATACTGTACTGAATAGAATGGATGTGTTTTTTTAAGAACTGATGCGTGTAAAGTTAAAATGGCACATACAAAAGTTCATGTGCACTTCCTTAGTATATAGCTCATGATGCATGTCTGTTGATAGGACTCCCAAAGTGTATGGGCTGGTAGCTGTCCTGATGAGTGTGACTTCACAGTAATCAGGTCAACTTATATCCCACCTCACACAGCTTCACAATTCTATGGCTGTTTTATTTTCTTTCAGTTTTCACTGAATGGTTTGTGTGTGTGACCTTTTTACTCTTTGGTTTGGCTGTTATTTAGGATATTTTGTAGACACCTTAATCTTCAGGGGCATCAGCTGGGTTTAAAGACCCTGTGTGTCTGAAGTATAGCCAAACTATCCACTTATGCTGTGCTGATGAGGTCAATAAAAAGGCCAAAATATGCATCTCTACAGCTAATAGGATTTAGCTTTATTGCTTTATTGGTGTGAATGTAACTATAAAGATTTAAAAAGTAAAAAGGTTGTGGACATTCAGAAGCCATGTAGCCGAAACACTTGATGTCCTTAAGGGGTCATCTGCATATATCCCATGGAACTCCATTACATGAGGATGAAGCTATCACACAGTGAAAATTGTAGCTTGGCTAGGTGTTTCTTTTAGTTCTTGCTGAATGGTTTGTCTTTGTGACCTTTTTATTCTTTGGTTTAGACCTCATAACTTTGTAGTTTGTGGATTACTGTTTAGTCCACCTCACATAGCTTCACAGTCTGTATATTAGCATATATCCCATCTCATATAATTTCACAGTATTTGGGGTAGCATATATTCCACCTCGTGTAGTTTCACAGTCTCTGGGGTAGCATATATCCCACCTCACATAGATTCACAATCTGTGGGTTAGTATGCATCCCACTTCATGCAGTTTTGTAGTCTGTGTGTTAGCATATATCCCACCTCACATAATTTCATGGTCTCTGGGTTAACATATATTTCACATCACATAGTTTCACAGTCTATGGGATAGCATATATCCCACCTCAGGTCTACTTCTAATGAACGAAAACCTACTTACCTGAATCTCTGAAGACCAAGATGACTTTGCCAAAACCGCATTTGAACAAACACTTGAATCACTGAGTGAAAACTCCAGGTAAGTAACCACTTGTCTCCACCACAAAAAAAAAAAATGAAGAAGCAAATTAAACCCACCCATATGGGGAGCTGTACCCCCCAAACTTAATATACCAACTCCAAGATTGCACTACAGTCGGGAAAGGGGCAAAGTTCACCATGGCGGCCAAGTGGTTACTTACACGGAATCCGTTATTGGTGATCCGAGAGTTCGTTCAAATGTGGCTTCAGCAAAGTAGTCTCGACCTTCAAAAATGTGGGTAAGTGAGTTTTCATTCATTAGAAGTACACCCCCCACCTCACATAGTTTCATAGTTTATGGGAGCATATATCCCACCTGACATAGTTTACTGTCTGTGGGTTGGGTCTATATTACAACACCGAACATTTGAAATGTCGAGTGTTCTAATATCAACCTGTTTTCAGCGAACGCTTAAAATATCGAAGAAACAGGAAACCAAATTCTTTCCTATGGAAAGAATTTGGTTGTCCGTTTCTGTTGCTTTGGTATTTTCAGCGCTCTGGTGGAAAGTTATGGGTCGGGTGAGTTAGGGTTAGGGCGCGGGTGAGGTGACTGTGCAATAGTGACGGACCTTAGGGTTAGGGTTTGGGTTAAGGTAAGTATATAGTTAGTGGTTTATGTATAGTTTAGTGTAGGGTTAGGTGTAAGAGTTTAGGTGTATGTGTGTGGATTGCTGTTTGTTTGGTGTGCTTGTGTTGTGTGTATGTGTTTTGGAACAGCAAATTTTTTCCCTAGGAAAAAATTTGCTGTTCCAAATGTTTGTGTTTTGTATTTTCGATTGCTAGGATTCGATATTTGAACACTCAACATTTTGAATATTCTGTGTTCTAATATAGACCCTGTGGGTTAGTATATTGCCCACCTAGCATGGCCTTGTAATCTGTTAGTTGTGATTTTCCACCTCAAATGGCCTAATATTTGTTGGTTAACTGGTTAACATTACTCAAATGGCCTGATATTTGCTGGTTAACTGGTTAACATTACTCGAATGGCCTGATATTTGCTGGTTAACTGGTTAACATTACTCGAATGGCCTGATATTTGCTGGTTAACTGGTTAACATTACTCGAATGGCCTGATATTTGCTGGTTAACTGGTTAACATTACTCGAATGGCCTGATATTTGCTGGTTAACTGGTTAACATTACCCGAATGGCCTGATATTTGCTGGTTAACTGGTTAACATTCCTTCTGCTTCCCTTGATTTCACAGTTAGTAGGTCATATTTTCTGTCATCACATATACCCTAGAAGTCGGTTGGTTAGAACTTTTTCCACTTCAAAAGGTCATGTGATCTGTGGGTTAGGCGTGGTTACACTTTACATGATTGTCATAATCAGTGAGTGACAGATATGTTAAAACATGCTCTCCCATCATGTGAGTTAGTATGTTGTTCAAGCAATGTGATCCTTGGACATTAATGCCAAAGTACTGTGCTCTTCCAATCAGAGGGGGAGTTTGTGTGTAGGAATGAGCCCGATGTCCTGCTGTGTATTCAGTGTATGTCAGACATATGTGGCATGTGTTTGGGGTTGTGTGATGGAGTCCTCGTCTTGTGATCCATATAATCTCCTGGATAAAATCCCATCTGGGCAGCTGTACTTCCACAGTCCTGCAGTTAAAATTCATCTCAGCTGCTATGAACATGGTGTCTCTCATACACTCACATTCAAATAGTTGAAGGGATGGGATATTTGAAGGTAGTATGTTTTCATGGGCTGTGCATTGAGATATCCATCTCCTGTGCTGTGGGCTAAGGGTACGTGAATTATAACTTTCTAAAAGTCATTATCATTTGCTATGGGGACTGTTTATTCTCTTAATCTGAAAACACAACTCAAGTCACTGGCCCGGGATTAGGCGCTAACTACAGCCAATGATTGATATAATGTTAACACATGCAGACCTTCACAGTCGTGCATGGATGGCTAGTAATGTGACACAGTTGCCATTGTCTTGCATATTAATAACCATGATTTGACATCCTGAAGACCCCCATCTGGCATATGATTTGACATCCTGAAGACCCCCATCTGGCATATGATTTTAAATCCTGAAGACCCCCATCTGGCATATGATTTAACATCCTTAAGACCCCTGTCTGGCATACTGATGTTCTTATACAGCTTCTGGTTATGGGCAGGCAAAAACAACTGCAGCTGTGTTTTCTGTTCCAGCACGGGATGTTGCTGGCTATTTGCACATGAATACAAGGACAGAAGCCTGAAACTGACGAAGCTAGGAGCTTATCACACTGAAATATGAATGCCTTGACTTGTTGTGATGTCCCTGTTAGCTGATGCTATGTTATTGGTAATCTGATATTTTGCCCTCATTTTTGGTTTCCCTGTTTTTCAGTGCACCCATGCCTTACCTCATAGGTGTCCATTCCAGCCTCATGGAGGTAAGTCATTGTCTTAAAGTTTTTTCTTCTTTTTCAACACTAATTATTGTGTCATTCTAGAATGCTGTAAGAGTTATATAGTCATGATAATTTGATATTATTAAACTTCACTATTCTCAGCAAGTCATTTTAAAGAAATTGCCAACATCAGCTATATGTTGTAGATTATATGCTGTATGAAGCAGATATTTTTTAGCCAGTTGTTAGCTTTGTGAGAGCACTGCTTGTAATATCAGTACTTCCTCTGCCCTTACACTCTCTGCTTTGACATTATGGGAGCTTGAAAGCATTATTTGTACTCCCACAGTACTCACCTGCTTGTTGTTAGCTTTGTGAGAGTAGTCCTGGTAATATCATTACTTCCTCTGCCCTTACACTCTCTGCTTTGACATTATGGGAGCTTGAAAGCATTATTTGTACTCCCACAGTACTCACCTGCTCGTTGTTAGCTTTGTGAGAGTACTGCTTGTAATATCAGTACTTCCTCTGCCCTTACACTCTTTGCTTTGACATTATGGGAGCTTGAAAGCATTATTTGTACTCCCACAGTACTCACCTGCTTGTTGTTAGCTTTGTGAGAGTACTCCTGGTAATATCATTACTTCCTCTGCCCTTACACTCTCTGCTTTGACATTATGGGAGCTTGAAAGCATTATTTGTACTCCCACAGTACTCACCTGCTCATTGTTAGCTTTGTGAGAGTACTCCTGGTAATATCATTACTTCCTCTGCCCTTACACTCTCTGCTTTGACATTATGGGAGCTTGAAAGCATTATTTGTACTCCCACAGTACTCACCTGCTCGTTGTTAGCTTTGTGAGAGTACTGCTGGTAATATCATTACTTCCTCTGCCCTTACACTCTCTGCTTTGACATTATGGGAGCTTGAAAGCAT
>NC_056749.1:2102369-2237369 GCF_019279795.1 Protopterus annectens
CATTAAGTAGACTGCCACCTATATGGTAGTTCATGGGTACAGAGTTTTTACCAAAGGGGATGACAGTACACTTTTTGGCATTGAGCTTGAGGCCATGTCTCTGACACCAGGCATCTGTCTCAGTGAGGCCCTTTTGTAGGATGTCCACATCATTTGGGGACTCAACTATGGCTCCTAGTTTGCAGTCATCTGCGAACTTCATTAGCCAAAGTCCTTCTGTGTTAGCCTGTACTTCAGAGAAGTAGATACCAAATAGGAGAGGTCCCAGGACTGAACCCTGTGGTACTCCACTTGTCACTGGATTGAAGTCAGATTTGGAGTCTGCAACTTTTACAGTGTGGGTTCTGTCAGTGAGCCTGTTGGTAACCCATCTTGTGACCTAAGGATTTATACCTAGTTTAGTGAGGTTTGCTATAATTCCAGAATGGGGGATGGTGTCAAAAGCCTTGGCAAGGTCAAGATAGGTTGTGTGAGCCACCTTACCCTCATCTACGGCTTTGGTGACTGCCTCAAAGAAGTCGATCAGGTTTAGGAGGCATGATCTGCCTTTCACAAACCCGAACTGGGTGGGATCCAGAGTTTGGAGGTTACCAATGTCTTTGTTTATGAGTTCCATGATGCTACATTCAATGGCCTTACAGACCAGGCTCATCAGGCTAATAGGGCGATAGTTCCCAGGATCAGTGGTGGCTCCCCCTTTGTGGAGTGGGATAACTGTTGCTGTGTGCCATTCAGTGGGCACAAAGCCTGATGTGAGGCTATGATTGAACAGGGTGCTTATGTGGGGAGCCAGTTCATTCTGAAGTTCATGTAAAACACAGCCTGGGATGTTGTCCGGTCCCATAGATGCTGTGTTTTTGGCTTTAGAGAGTGCAGCTTTTACCTGTGTAATTGTGATTAGAGGGACTCTACATTCTTCCTGTATTGATATGGGCCCTTTGGGGGGGGGGGGTAAAGTTAGCACTGAACCTATCTGCCAGGATGATGGCAATATCAGTTGGTTCTGTAATTTTTGTGCCATTGTGCTGTAACTCAGAGCAGATCTGGGTGTTGACATTGAGATTCTTGACATAGCTATAGAATGCTTTGTGGTTGTCCCTAGAATCAGTGGTGATTTTGTTTTTGTAGCTAGCTTTGGGGGATCTTATAAGGGATCTCAGCTTCTTACTGAAGCTGACCCGGGAGCTCCTCCACTCATGGGATTTTACTCTCTTTTGCAACAGTTTCTTCCTTCTGTTGTAGTGTTTGTTTATGGCAGGGGACCACCAGATTGGCTTCCTTTTTTTGGAGGATAGCGTCTTGGTTCTGTTTGAGATAGCATAATCCATGCACTCGTCTAAGTGCTTATAGAGTGCATTTGTGTAGGATTCAGCAGTCATAACTGTATTGTCCATCTGCATGGGTGTCACGAAGTTCGGCACTTCTATCTTAAGAAGCATGAAGTTGTCTTTCGAGAAATATTTTACTATGGTTTCCTTAATGGGGGGTGGGGGCAGGATGTGGATATCTAGGGTGATTAGCTTATGCTAGGATCTGACCAATGAGGAGTTGACTTCAGGTGTGGAACACCGGTCACTCATGTTGGTAATGACTAGGTCTAGGATATTGTTGCCCCTGGTGGGGGTGTGGATACGTTGATCCAGGGCATTGGAATTTATGAATTCCAGAAAGTGTTGAGCAAAGGAGTTGGTACATGAGGAGTTTTCCCAGGTAATAGTGGGGTAGTTGAAATTGCCCATTATTAGGGTGTTTGGTTGAACCCTAATATTTTCCAGTATATCTAGAAATGAGGAGTGGGAATCCTGCAGCATGGTGGGGGATCTGTAGCAAGCTACAATTTGGATTGCAGTTTTGCCCAGAGTTAGTTGCACTTGGATAACCTCGGATGCATTATGCTGAGCAACTAGCCTGGAGGTGTGGATATCCTTAATGAATATGGACACACCTCTGCCTTTGGTGTTCTGGTCCAGGTTAGGTGGCTGGAAAGTGTGGTATGAGTTATAGCCTGGTAATGCAGGGGTGCTCTCTAGAGCCTTGAACCAGGTCTCAGTCACTGCACAGATATTGATGTTCTCCATTTTAAGGAGTGCCTTGAGGGAGTACATTTTGAGATTTAGACTTCTAGCATTGAGTAGCATTACCCTCAGTTTTTGCTTGCCTGTTCCTGTTATGGTGGTGAATTTGTCATTTGAACCTTGCCTAAAAAAGGCACTATAGGGGCGGCAAGAGCCTTAGCCAGTATCCGGAATCCCAGGAGTGACAGGTGCAGGCCATCTTTGGCAAAGCATTGTGGTCTGTCGACCATGTCGCCCCACACAGATACTGGATCCCCTTAGAATGACACCAGATCCTTAGCCAATTGTTGAAGTCAGTCATTTTGTCCTTGTACTGCGGTATCATTCTGGGTGATGGCAGGATGCTACTCAGGACTAGGGTCATACCTGCCTGGGCTACAAGATCAGAGAGCTCTTCCATGTCTCTTTTCATGTAGTCCAGGGAGGTATGTCTCAGGTAATTCACACCAAGATGGATGATGACAGAGTCATATTTGTACTTGTTGTGGAGTGACCTGAGTGCATGGGTTATGTGGTGGATACTGGCACCTGACAAGCAGCTGACAGTAACCTTCTCCTTGTTTAACCTGGGGAGTGGGACATCAGTGTGCCTGACTATAGAGTCACCTATGACTAGTGTGTTGGGTGCGTTGTTTTGCCTTATGGGCTGTGGTTGAGTGGCACACTGAGTCTGTGGGCTATGTGTCATTTGTGTTATGTTGGTGGGTGGAGGTTACCTGCATTTCTGCTTTGGAGGTCTCTGTTGCTTAACCAGATTATTATTGAGAGCCTCCGTGAATACTTTTGTGTTTCTATGTGTGGATTCTGGTGGTGTAGGTTTAGTGGGACTATGTGATGAGTGTGGTGTGGTGCAAGTGCTTACCTTCTTCTGTTGACTGCAAGTGTAGCTGTTACTTCATTGCCTTCTCAAACACTCTGTGTAGTACTTTGCTTTTATGAGAGCACTCTCGATTAGTACTGTTACTCTAACTGCCCTGCTGGACTCTGCTATGTATGTATTTATGAATGAGCTAAAGCTAGGGAGATACATTTCTGTGACATCACACTTAGCTGAAAATACTTCACTACAGCCAGATGTACAATACTATGTTACACTGCACAACCTAATATATAGCTTTGTCATCTGACTTGCAGAAGGTAAAAAGCAAAGCACTGGAAGACATTGTAATGCTGAACATTGATAGCAACACTCTGGAATCACCTTTTGATGACCTAGAAAAGCTGCCCACTGAAGTGGTGAGTAACTGGTAAATTAAGCACATCAAATTCAATGAGAGTTATCTGACTCAGGAATGGGGTATTCACTGGGGAGCAAATTTTGACCTTTTAGGAGGGATACTGACATGCATCATTTATCGGGATGGTTTTGATCTGGTTTATTCCGAGTCATTAGATTTAGCAGATTAGAAGCAGAACCTTCTCCCAGCCATCACAGTCTGTAATGCCTGTCATTATGCCCTTTATGTCTCCTCTCCGTAGGTCTCCTTACTGAAGATGAAGCTAAAGAAACAATCTGCAGCAACAGGAGATGGAGTGGCTCGAGCATTCCTGAAAGCCCAAGCAACTCTCTTTGGTGGTTACAGAAATGCCCTTGTCTGCAATCCAGTAAGTCCTAGAATGTAAATGATGACCAGTATGCAGAAGTGTAAGCTACATTTACCTCAGACTGACATCGGAAACTGTTCTACCAACGGAAGTGTGAAGTATTGATTATTACTGTCCCAAAGAACATATTGTGTGCTAACCAAAGCAGTATCTTTATAGACAGACACATAGATACATGCATACATACATAATGCCATGCATACATACATACATACATACATGCACGCACAAGCAATTAGATAGATGGATCGTGAGATGGGTAGACTGCATACCTCTCAACTTCTTAGACCAAGAAATCTGGACAAAGCCATAACTAATGCTGGGACAAAGGACCAAAAATAGGGACAATTTTTAAATATTGCTCTTGCAAACTTAGAAAGTTGATAGAATAACAGGTTTTGTGTTAACATGAATTTTCTGTAGGGTATGAAGTCAAAACTCAAATGTCTGTCATTATTTTCTGACTTCAATCTTTAATGACATGCCAATGATTTGTCAGAAAACCACAATTTTATGAAAAATGGACCAAAAATATGAGGCAAAAATCTGGACATTCTGTGATAATCTGTACAGTTGAGAGGGATACACTGATACATATATACAGAATATAGATATGCAAATACATACAAAGACAGATAAATAGATACATAGATAAAAAGGGATAGACAGATAAATAGACAGATACATCGTGAGATGAGTAGACTGAGACACTGATACATATACACAGGAGACACTGATACATATACACAGGAGACACTGATACATATACACAGGAGACACTGATACATATACACAGAAGATAGATACTGTATAGAAATACATACAAAGACAGCTAGATGAATAGGTAGATAGATAGATAGATAGATAGATAGATAGATAGATAGATAGATAGATAGACAGATAGATAAAGTGTGTGGCATTGCTTCCACTGAAATCTTTTGCATTACAGCATAATTTATCTTTTTCCCTGCTCCTTATTTGCTGCTGTGATGCCCACCACTTCTGCCAATATGTGACGGGCACCACTATGTGTTGTCCCCACACTGGACCAGTAATTAAGGAGCCTGAATCCTCACCACTGACACCGGAGAGGGACATTCACTCGGAATACAAATGGATACACTTAGTATTTCCTGATGCAGACCTCTCTGCATCAAGTACAGTTTCCCTTAAGAGCACACAGGGAACACATTCCACCCATGGTCTGGATGTCTCTGTATCTGTCTCCCTCCAGATCCCCAATAAGACTCCCTGCTGGTACAGCTGTAAGGTTAGGTCCTCAGCCAAGTGTCCAAGCCAAGTTCTCCAGCACCCTCTCTGTAAACTCAGTGCTTTGTGTCCCTGCCCAAGTAGCTGACACACACACTGAAAGATTTCATTTTTCACACACACGCACATACACATAAACACACACACACACACACACACACACACACACACACACACACACGCACACACACACCTAGGAAAGGCTGGCACAGATGTACCTGTTATGCCCCCTTCTGCCCAGATTATTAGGTAGTTATCAATGCCAATAGTCAGTTACTATAAGGTTCTTAAAAGGGTATCCAATTACACTATGTAATATTAATATTAATACAAATGGTAGTAGTTCACCAAGATGGCTAGACCTTCTGGAGTGGCCCACACAGTGTCACCTGTGACTCCCATGCCCTGGCCCAGCAATCAAGGAGACTTAATCCTCACCACTAACACCAGAGAGGGTGTCTCATATATGAGGAAAGGATAACAAATACACACAGTAAAGTGCAATTTCCCTTAAGAGCACACAGAGATCACAGTCAGTCTGGGGCTGGTTGCTCCCTTGCTGTCTAGGTCCCCAATAATACTCCCCACTAGCACAGCTATAGGGTCCAGATCCCAGCCTAGTGGGAAAGCTAAAACCTGTAGCACCCTCTCTGTCCAACTAGTGCTTAATGTCCCTGCCCAAGTAGCTGACATACACACACTCACACACTTTGAGAAGAGTTTATACAACCACACAGACACTCCTGGGGAAAGCTGGCACAGGTTCTCCAGCTGTGCCCCTTTTTCCCAGACTATACGGTAATACCCTACCACCACCACTAATAATTATCAGCTACTCAAAGGCCCTTAAAAGGATGTCCAATTATTACTGTGCAATATTATTATCCAATTGGTAGTATAACTAAATAGTCAAAGCTTATTAGAGTGACTTGGTACAGGATCCTTACATACATGCAATGTACTTTTAGAGCTTAACTTATATCTCTACACAAACCAGCCATAGTTAAAAGGTTTTAAAATATTTAATAATAAATAATAAAAACACAAGACAATACTTCTTACTACACAGTGCTAGTCAAGAGTTCAGAGACCACAGAGAAATACTTAAAATAATTCAGTAGTACAGTTCTGACACCACAGAAAAAACACTTAGTCTAATCTTTCTAGTTTCTAGCTACTTATAAGAGAAAACACACTTCTAAGATAACTTACATATAGAACACAGGCAGTGCTAATGAGTTGGATGGTCAAGACAAAAATACTTAATGCCTTCTGATTCTCTCTGTTTAAATTTCAGCTGCAGGAAACTACAGCCATAAAAGACATTCCACATGTAAACTCTAGTAATTATTCCTTAAGTTAAAACAATAGGCAGGATGCTTCATTCCAGACTTATTGACTCCAAATTTTAACTTCAAAGGGACAGACATGAAATAATTTTAACTTCAAAGGACAGACAAGAAATGCTTGACTTAGCTTTCTTTGCAGCAGAGGGCAATCTTGCTACATTGTTTTAAGCTCAACATTTTACAGCATATTCTTTCATTTAAGAAAACAAGCTTGTATTTCAACATTTCACAGTATTTCCTTTCAATTAAGAAAGCAATTCTGTAGTTCAACATTCATATTTACAAATGATAGAATTATCTATAAAATTCTATCTGTCTAGGCTGGCAGCCTTCACATCACCAAATAAATATAAGTGGTCTCAAATGTTAGATACTCTCTACAAGAACCAGCCATGATAAAAGTATTACACATATTTAATAATAAATAATAAAATTGTATGAAGATACAGAATATATGTTCACAGTAGACTGCAGAGTTCAAATCGCAGAAAATATTGAAAAGGACATTGAAGGACAGACTCAGACAAATATAGAAAAACAGTATCTAAACTAAGCTTCACTATATTTCTGACTGAATCAAGGGAATTATATCTCCATTTGAAGTTTGAGACAGGGCTTTAGTAGACTGCTACAATACACATTTAGAGCTTTTATGTCTAGGATCCAGAAACATTTACAACACTTCCCCCTTCTTTACAAAAGTTAATAACCTTTGCTGTGCCAATGTCCTCTATTAAAACATATACATTTAATTCAGATACCACAATACATGTACATTTATCTTAATTTCAGCAGGGTGCACTGTGGATACATTTTAACACAATTAACACAAGCAAAGCTCACAAGTACATTGTCAGCACAAGCATCTGTACAGATCACTTTGGTACACTAATTACATACAATTATTTACAAAATTCCAGCTAGCTGTGCTGGCACAAGTCGTACATCCACTGCTCTACATCTCCCTGGTATGGCTGGCAGTACCTCCTATCATCACGGTTACAAACCCCAGTGAATTGACTGGAATGCATTATTTATTTAATACTAGCTAGGCATGCATGCATCATTTCACTGGGAACCCAGGAACACTGGCCTGGATAAGGGACTTGCTCAGAGTCGAACTATATACATGTACAGGCTAAAGTAATCAAACTCAGAACTACAGCATGAAGCTTATAGCATCAATTAACACATTCTGGGTATAGATGCATGAGAAGTGGTTAGTGAAGGTGATGGCTAAGACAATGGGACTGTGGTTGTTTATACTGTCTGTATTATTCAAAAATCCACTTGCAGTACATGTCTTTATGTGCCATGTATCCCTTGGTGACTATCCCTTTTCTGCACAACTATCACACTTGGAAGTATGAATCCCCCAAGCCCCTTGAATGGTATTTCGTATCTTCTGACTAACGGATCTTTATGAGATGGGGAAGGATCTCACAGTGATCTGTTCAGGTACCTCACAGACCAGCCATGGACCCCTGTGTTCAGATGTACTCCTGGAAACAAGCTGTTCTATCTGTTTCCTCAGCATGCCAGGTGTAATGACTTCTCCCACCTGTTTTAGCAGTTTAAGCCTGTACAATTGTATTGACTCTGCCATATCTCATAGAACAAAAGCAAGATCTTCAAGGAAAAACAAACCTGCCTGGTGGACAACTGCCATTAATAGGCTATACAATAGGAGAAAGAAATTGCTGTCTAAGAGTAGGAAGGAATGGTCTCAAAACTAGAAACACCCCTTCCTCAACTTAAACATGCAAATAAGACTCCTAGTGAAGTCCTTCAAAGCTAACTACGAATCCAAATTAGCTTCTCTAACTAAGGATAACCACAAGGCACTCTTTAGTAACATCCGTAACCTCAATGATAAGGCCCAGATTTTGTAGTTAAAAGTACTACATATATATAAAACCTGTGGATAAAGCAAACCTGCTGGCTGACAGGTTCAGTGAAAAGTTCAGTCCCTTGTCCCCATCACATATACCCCAAAGCATGCTTAACACCTATCCCCTGCCTAGTATCTCTGAGGAAGAGGTCTTAAATGCTCTCTCCAAGGCCAAAGGCACAGCCTCTATGGGACCAGACAACATCCTGGGCTGTGTTCTACATGAGTTAAAACAGAAATTAGCATCACCACTGAGCACGTTTTTCAATCACAACCTAAGCACTGGCTTCATCCCAGCAGAATAGAAAAGAGCTACTGTCATCCCTTTGCACAAAGGGGGTGCATCCGCAGACCCCGGGAACTATAGACCCATTAACCTGACCAACCTTATCTGCAAGGCCATGGAATGAATCACCACGGACCTTATCTACAAAGTTATAGGAAATCTCCAAATGCTCAACCCCACCCAGTTTGGCTTTGTCAGGGGGAGGTCATGCGTGTTAAACTTGGTGGACTTCTTCCAGATAGTCACCAAAGCCCTAGATGAGGGCAGATCTGTGCATACAACCTACCTAGACTTAGCCAAGGCCTTTGACACAATCCCCCACTCAGACATCATTGCTAAACTCACCCAGCTGGGCATCAACCCATACATTGTCAGGTGGGTTGGAATCTAGCTCATTGATAGAACTCATATGGTCAAAATAGGGGACTCCACCTCCTCCAGCATTCCCATAACCAGTGGTGTTCCACAGGGATCGGGTCTGGGACCCCTACTGTTTGGAATCTGCTTCGAGGCTAAAACTAAAGGACTGTAAATGACAATGTTTGCTGATAACTACAATCTGGGAGCAACTAGTGATGTCAACATCTTGCAAGAAAGTCTTACTCAGAGTAATGACTGGTGCTAAAGTCATGGTCTTAAATTTAACACAAAAAAATGCAATATCATCCCTTTCAAAAAGGGTGGTGTTCCTGCAAACTACCATATCAATAGCAATACCCTATGCACACAGTCAGTGGTGAGATATCTGGGCATACAAGTTGACAGCAACTTTAACTTTGATCACCATGTCTCTACAGTGGTAAGAAGGGCATTTTATATTGCTCATCTCATACGGGCATTGCCACCAGAAAAAAAGAGGTTATAATCCCCCTGCACTCTTCCCTCATCAGGCCAATAATAGAGTACATCTCTCCCTTTGGTATGTTTCTTTCCAAACACCTCCAGCAATTGGAGAGACCACAGAGGTTCCTTACAAAGAAAATTCAGGGTCTTCAAGATCTGTCTTATGCGGACAGACTGAAATCATTGTCACTTTACTCTGTGTCATACAGACTGCTTAGAGGTGACCTGTGCCCTGCATATTGAGCAATCTCTGACCCAGCTTTAATGGAAATGCTGCACTTTCGCAAGTCAAATGGCACACAAGTCACTCTCTCAAAGGACATTTAACCTGGTATATGACATCAACAGAACTTGCTGGAGAGACACATTTGTCTCACAGAGGTTGCTCCACCTTTGGAACGAGCTTCCTATTCATGTTAAACAAAACCCCTCATTGGCCCTATTTAAGAGCAATTTGTATGATTGGATATGTAACTGGAAATTCACTCCGGGGTTTCCCACCTGTGTCCCTCTTGGACAGGGGCAATTAGGTGCTGATGTTAGTGTCTGTTTGAATCACACTCCCTTGGGAACATGAGTTGAACTTAGCTAGGCTTGTAAGTGCCCTGGGGCCATTAGCCTAGTAACCTCCTATGATCCTATGAATATCTACCAGCTTTGGAGAGACAAGTCATCATGAGGTACTGTGCCTAAACATCTGTTCCTCTTATTACTAAAGTATCCCTTTAAATTGTTTTTATTTTTGGGGAATTTAAACAGTAATGGATGGATGATAACGGTCATCAGTAGTCCTGTCCATATCAGCTAATAACGACTGTTAGACCTGTCAGTCTGGCAGGAGATAGACAAGGTTATCCATAACTGCAGACAGTGATCTGGATGACTGCCATTCCTCCTTATTGAGTTGTCCTAGCATGAACCTACTTTGTCCTTCCACTGCACCTTTGTGTCCCTGCAACAGAAGGTACTGGTTATTTATTAAGTTAGTTAGTTAGTTATGTATTTATATATTTATTTACATTTGCTTACTAGGAATATCTGATTGTATATAAATTAACCTGTTTTCAGCAGAGGCACAGGAAGAAAACTCCAAAACACAAACAAAAATACTTGGATCAACAAAACATTTAACAGAGTTAACAAATTACAGAGCTATAAAATAATCAAAGTTCAAAATTATAATTCATTGCATAAGTAATAAACTGGAAATAAGGTGTATTTAAGCAGATTAAATGCATGCAATCTTAATATTCACAGTCAGTGAATGTGTTAATATGAAGGAAGATTAAGGGAGGCACCATTATTCTGTAGAGTGACAAACACCAGTTGGAGCATTATGAATGTTTGTAGTGGTAATTTCTCATCAGTAGTCAGTATTAATTTTAATAGGGTTGTAAAGCTAATTGTGGAAAAGAGAAATTAATTAGTGAATAAAAGTCAACTTAGAGCTAACAAGTGCAGTGGAACAGGATATTGTTTTCAGTGTTTTTTAAAGGCTTCTAAACTAGCTTGTTACCTGATGGAAGAAGGAATTGAATTCCAGATTTTTAGATACAAAGCAGAGTACAAAGCACCACACCTGCAGCATTTTAAGCATTAGCTGTTAAGATAATTCATTTATCTCTACAGAGAGTAGCTGCCTATTTGGAATATACTACTGTAGCAGATCATTTAGCTGGGCACAATTCAGTATAATACAGTACATTCCTTCCAGGATCAATCTTCATCCAGCACAATGCATCACTGCCTTCCTAACAACACTCCCCTTTCTGTTTCCTTTGGCTCTCCCTACAGCACAAGGCACCTGTCATATGCTCGGGTCTTAACTTTTCGTCCTTACTGGCAGTGATTTACACAAATCCCTGGTACTCTGGCAATGATTTACACATATCCCGATACACTGGGATTGATTTACATGTATCCCTGATACACTGGCAGTGATTTACACATATGCCTGATACACTGGCAATGATTTACACATATCCCTGGTACTCTGGCAATGATTTACACAAATCCCTGGTACTCTGGCAATGATTTACACATATCCCTGATACACTGGCAGTGATTTACACATATCCCTGGTACTCTGGCAACGGTTTACACATATCCCTGGCACACTGGCAGTGATTTACACATATCCCTGGTACACTGGCAGTGATTTACACATATCCCTGATACACTGGCAGTGATTTACACATATCCCTGGTACACTGGCAGTGATTTACACATATTTACACATATCCCTGGTACTCTGGCAATGATTTACACAAATCCCTGGTACTCTGGCAATGATTTACACATATCCCTGATACACTGGCAGTGATTTACACATATCCCTGGTACTCTGGCAACGGTTTACACATATCCCTGGCACACTGGCAGTGATTTACACATATCCCTGGTACACTGGCAGTGATTTACACATATCCCTGGTACACTGGCAGTGATTTACACATATCCCTGGTACACTGGCAGTGATTTACACATATTTACATATATCCCTGGTACACTGGCAGTGATTTACACATATCCCTGGTACACTGGCAGTGATTTACACATATCCCTGGTAATCTGGCAATGATTTACATGTATCCCTGGTACACTGGCAGTGATTTACACATATCCGTGGTACACTGGCAGTAATTTACACATATCCCTGGTACTCTGGCAGTGATTTACACATATCCCTGATACACTGGCAGTGATTTACACATATCCCTGGTACTCTGGCAGTGATTTACACATATCCCTGGTACTCTGGCAGCGATTTACACATATCCCTGATACACTGGCAGTGATTTACACATATCCCTGGTACACTGGCAGTGATTTACACATATCCCTGGTACTCTGGCAATGATTTACACGTATCCCTGGTACTCTGGCAGCGATTTACACATATCCTTGATACACTGGCAGTGATTTACACATATTCCTGGTACACTGGCACTGATTTACACATATCCCTAATACACTGGCAGCAATTTACACATATCCCTGGTACTCTGGCAGCAATTTACACATATCCCTGATACACTGGCAGTGATTTACAGCTATCCCTGATACACTTGCAGTGATTTACACATATCCCTGGTACACTGGCAGTGATTTACACATATCCCTGGTACTCTGGCAGCGATTTACACATATCCCTGATACACTGGCAGTGATTTACACATATCCCTGGTACACTGGCAGTGATTTACACATATCCCTGATACACTGGCAGTGATTTACATGTATCCCTAATACACTGGCAGCGATTTACACATATCCCTGGTACTCTGGCAGCAATTTACACATATCCCTGATACACTGGCAATGATTTACACATATTCCTGTTACTCTGGCATCAATTTACACGTATCCCTGATACACTGGCAGTGATTTACATGTATCCCTAAAACAATGGCAGTGATTTACACATATCCCTGGTACTCTGGCAGCAATTTACACATATCCCTGATACACTGGCAGTGATTTACACATATTCCTGTTACTCTGACATCAATTTACACGTATCCCTGATACACTGGCAGTGATTTACACATATCCCTGATATACTGGCAGTGATTTACACATATCCCTGATACACTGGTAGTGATTTACACATATCCCTAATACACTGGCAGTGATCTACATGTATCCCTGATACACTGGCAGTGATTTACACATATCCCTAATACACTGGCAGTGATTTACACATATCCCTGGTACACTGGCAGTGATTTACACATATCCCTGATACACTGGCAGTGATTTACACATATCCCTGGTACACTGGCAGTGATTTACACATATCCCTGGTACACTGGCAGTGATTTACACATATCCCTGGTACTCTGGCAACGATTTACACGTATCCCTGGTACACTGGCAGTGATTTACACATATCCCTGGTACACTGGCAGTGATTTACACATATCCCTGGTACTCTGGCAGTGATTTACACATATCCCTGATATACTGGCAGTGATTTACACATATCCCTGGTACACTGGCAGTGATTTACACATATCCCTGGTACTCTGGCAATGATTTACACGTATCCCTGATACACTGGCAGTGATTTACACATATTGCTGGTACACTGGCAGTGATTTACACATATCCCTGGTACTCTGGCAGCGATTTACACATATCCCTGATATACTGGCAGTGATTTACACATATCCCTGGTACACTGGCAGTGATTTACACATATCCCTGGTACACTGGCAGCAATTTACACATATCCCTGGTACTCTGGCAGCGACTTACACATATCCCTGATACACTGGCAGTGATTTACAGATATCCCTGATACACTGGCAGTGATTACACTGGCCGTGATTTACACATATCCCTGGTACACTGGCAGTGATTTAGACATATCCGTGGTACACTGGCAGTGATTTACACATATCCCTGATACACTGGCAGTGATTTACACATATCCCTGGTACTCTGGCAGCGATTTACACATATCCCTGATACACTGGCAGTGATTTACACATATCCCTGATACACTAGCAGTGATTTACACATATCCCTGATACACTGGCAGTGATTTACACGTATCCCTAATACACTGGCCGCAATTTACACATATCTCTGGTACTCTGGCAGCGATTTACACATATCCCTGATACACTGGCAGTGATTTACACATATCCCTGATGCACTGGCAGTGATTTACACATATCCCTGGTACACTGGCAGTGATTTACACATATCCCTGGTACTCTGGCAATGATTTACACGTATCCCTGATACGCTGGCAGTGATTTACACATATCCCTGGTACACTGGCAGTGATTTACACATATCCCTGGTACTCTGGCAGCGATTTACACATATCCCTGATATACTGGCAGTGATTTACACATATCCCTGGTACACTGGCAGTGATTTACACATATCCCTGGTACACTGGCAGCAATTTACACATATCCCTGGTACTCTGGCAGCAATTTACACATATCCCTGATACACTGGCAGTGATTTACAGATATCCCTGATACACTGGCAGTGATTACACTGGCAGTGATGTACACATATCCCTGGTACACTGGCAGTGATTTAGACATATCCGTGGTACACTGGCAGTGATTTACACATATCCCTGATACACTGGCAGTGATTTACACATATCCCTGGTACTCTGGCAGCGATTTACACATATCCCTGATACACTGGCAGTGATTTGCACATATCCCTGATACACTGGCAGTGATTTACATGTATCCCTAATACACTGGCAGCAATTTACACATATCTCTGGTACTCTGGCAGCGATTTCCACATATCCCTGATACACTGGCAGTGATTTACACATATCCCTGATACACTGGCAGTGATTTACACATATTCCTGGTACACTGGCACTGATTTACACATATCCCTAATACACTGGCAGCAATTTCCACATATCTCTGGTACTCTGGCAGCGATTTACACATATCCCTGATACACTGGCAGTGATTTACACATATCCCTGATACACTGGCAGCGATTTACACATATCCCTGATACACTGGCAGTGATTTACACATATCCCTGGTACACTGGCAGTGATTTACACATATCCCTGATACACTGGCAGTGATTTACATGTATCCCTAATACACTGGCAGCGATTTACACATATCCCTGGTACTCTGGCAGCAATTTACACATATCCCTGATACACTGGCAATGATTTACACATATTCCTGTTACTCTGGCATCAATTTACACGTATCTCTGATACACTGGCAGTGATTTACATGTATCCCTAAAACACTGGCAGTGATTTACACATATCCCTGGTACTCTGGCAGCAATTTACACATATCCCTGATACACTGGCAGTGATTTACACATATTCTTGTTACTCTGACATCAATTTACACGTATCCCTGATACACTGGCAGTGATTTACACATATCCCTGATATACTGGCAGTGATTTACACATATCCCTGATACACTGGCAGTGATTTACACATATCCCTAATACACTGGCAGCGATCTACATGTATCCCTCATACACTGGCAGTGATTTACACATATCCCTAGTACACTGGCAGTGATTTACAGATATCCCTGGTACACTGGCAGTGATTTACACATATCCCTGATACACTGGCAGTGATTTACACATATCCCTGGTACACTGGCAGTGATTTACACATATCCCTGGTACACTGGCAGTGAGTTACACATATCCCTGGTACTCCGGCAATGATTTACACGTATCCCTGGTACACTGGCAGTGATTTACATGTATCCCTGGTACACTGGCAGTGATTTACACATATCCCTGGTACACTGGCAGTGATTTACACATATCCCTGATATACTGGCAGTGATTTACACATATCCCTGGTACACTGGCAGTGATTTACACATATCCCTGGTACTCTGGCAATGATTTACACGTATCCCTGATACACTGGCAGTGATTTACACATATCCCTGGTACACTGGCAGTGATTTACACATATCCCTGGTACTCTGGCAGCGATTTACACATATCCCTGATATACTGGCAGTGATTTACACATATCCTGGTACACTGGCAGTGATTTACACATATCCCTGGTACACTGGCAGCAATTTACACATCTCCCTGGTACTCTGGGAGTGATTTACACATATCCCTGATACACTGGCAGTGATTTGCAGATATCCCTGATACACTGGCAGTGACTACACTGGCAGTGATTTACACATATCCCTGGTACACTGGCAGTGATTTAGACATATCCGTGGTACACTGACAGTGATTTACACATATCCCTGATACACTGGCAGTGATTTACACATATCCCTGGTACTCTGGCAGCGATTTACACATATCCCTGATACACTAGCAGTGATTTACACATATCCCTGATTCACTAGCAGTGATTTACACATATCCCTGATACACTGGCAGTGATTTACACATATCCCTAATACACTGGCAGCAATTTACACATATCCCTGATACACTGACAGTAATTTACACATATCCCTGATATACTGGCAGTGATTTACTCATATCCCTGAAACACTGGCAGTGATTTACACATATCCCTAATACACTGGCAGCAATTTACACATATCCCTGATACACTGGCAGTGATTTACACATATCCCTAATACACTGGCAGTGATTTACACATATCCCTGGTACTCTGGCAGCGATTTACATGTATCCCTGATACACTGGCAGTGATTTACACATATCCCTGCTACACCAGCAGTGATTTACACATATCCCTGTTACACTGGCAGTGATTTACACATATCCGTGATACACTGGCAGTGATTTACACATATCCCTGATACACTGGCAGCAATTTACACATATACCTGATACACTGGCAGCGATTTACACATATCCCTGGTACACTGGCAATGATTTACACATATCCCTGATACACTGGCAGTTACTTACACATATCCCTGATACACTGGCAGCAATTTACACATATCTCTGATACACTGGCACTGATTTACACATATCCCGATACACTGGGATTGATTTACACATATCAGTGATACACTGGCAGTGATTTACACATATCCCTGATACACTGGCCACAATTTAAACATATCCCTGATACACTGGCCACAATTTACACATATCCCTGATACACTGGCAGTGATTTACACATATCCCTGATACACTGGCAGTGATTTACACATATCCATGATACACTGACCACAATTTACACATATCCCTGATACACTGGCAGCAACTTGCACATATTACTAATACACTGGCAGTGATTTAATTTACACATATCCCTGATACACTGGCACTGATTTACACATATCCAGATACACTGGGATTGATTTACACATATCCCTGGTACACTGGCAGTGATTTACACATATCCTTGATACACTGGCCACAATTTACACATATCCCTGATACACTGGCAGTGATTTACACATATCCCTGGTACACTGACACTGATTTACACATACCTCTGATAAACTGGCAGTGATTTACACATATCCGTGATACACAGGCACTCTTTACACATATCCCTGATACACTGGCAGCAATTTGCACATATTCCTGATACACTGGCAGCAATTTAATTTACACACATCCCTGATACACTGGCACTGATTTACACATATCCTGGTACATTGGCAGCGATTTACACATATCCCTGATACACTGGCAGCGATTTACACATATCCCTGGTACTCTGGCAGCGATTTACATGTATCCCTGATACACTGGCAGTGATTTACACATATCCCTGATACACTGGCCACAATTTACACATATCCCTGATACACTGGTCACAATTTACACATATCCCTGATACACTGGCAATGATTTACACATATCCCTGATACACTGGCAGCGATTTACACATATCCCTGGTACACTGGCAGTGATTTACACATATCCCTGATACACCAGCAGTGATTTACATATAACCCTGGTACTCTGGCAATGGTTTACACATATCCCTGGTACATTGACAGTGATTTACACATATCCCGATACACTGGGATTAACTTACATGTATCCCTGATACACTGGCAGTGATTTACACATATCCCTGATACACTGGCAGTGATTTACACATATCCCTGGTACTCTGGCAATGGTTTACATGTATCCCTGGTACACTGCAGTGATTTACACATATCCCTGGTGCACTGGCAGTGATTTACACATATCCCTGGTACACTGGCAGTGATTTACACATATCCCTGGTACTCTGGCAATGATTTACACATATCTCTGGTACACTGGCAGTGATCTACACGTATCCCTGGTACACTGGCAGTGATTTACACATATCTCTGGTACTCTGGCAGTGATTTACACATATCCCAGATACACTGGCAGTGATTTACACATATCCCTGGTACACTGGCAGTGATTTACACATATCCCTGGTACTCTGGCAATGATTTTGCACGTATCCCTGATACACTGGCAGTGATTTACACATATCCCTGGTACACTGGCAGTGATTTACAAATATCCCTGGTACTCTGGCAGCGATTTACACATATCCCTGATACACTGGCAGTGATTTACACATATCCCTGGTACACTGGCACTGATTTACACATATCCCTAATACACTGGCAGCAATTTACACATATCCCTGGTACTCTGGCAGTGATTTACACATATCCCTGATACACTGACAGTGATTTACACATATCCCTGATACACTGGCAGTGATTTACACATATCCCTGGTACACTGGCAGTGATTTACACATATCCCTGATACACTGGCAGTGATTTACACATATCCCTGGTACTCTGGCAGCGATTTACACATATCCCTGATACACTGGCAGTGATTTACACATATTCCTGGTACACTGGCACTGATTTACACATATCCCTAATACACTGGCAGCAATTTACACATATCCCTGGTACTCTGGCAGCAATTTACACATATTCCTGATACACTGGCAGTGATTTACACATATCCTTGATACACTGGCAGTGATTTACACATATCCCTGATACACTGGCAGTGATTTACACATATCCCTGGTACACTGGCAGTCATTTACACATATCCCTGATACACTGGCAGTGATTTACATGTATCCCTAATACACTGGCAGTGATTTACACATATCCCTGGTACTCTGTCAGCAATTTACACATATCCCTGATACACTGGCAGTGATTTACACATATTCCTGTTACTCTGGCATCAATTTACATGTATCCCTGATACACTGGCAGTGATTTACGCATATCCCTGATATACTGGCAGTGATTTACACATATCCCTGGTACACTGGCAGTGATTTACACATATCCATGATACACTGGCAGTGATTTACACATATCCCTAATACACTGGCAGCGATTTACACATATCCCTGGTTCTCTGGCAGCGATTTACATGTATCCCTGATACACTGGCAGTGATTTACACATATCCCTGATAAACCAGCAGTGATTTACACAAATCCCTGGTACACTGGCAGTGATTTACACATATCCCTGGTACACTGGCAGTGATTTACACATATCCCTGATACACTGGCAGTTACTTACACATATCCCTGATACACTGGCAGCAATTTACACATATCTCTGATACACTGGCAATGATTTACACATATCCCGATACACTGGGATTGATTTACACATATCAGTGATACACTGGCCACAATTTACACATATCCCTGATACACTGGCCACAATTTACACATATCCCTGATACACTGGCCACAATTTACACATATCCCTGATACACTGGCAGTGATTTACACATATCCCTGATACACTGGCCACAATTTACACATATCCCTGATACATTGGCAGCAATTTACACATATTCCTAATACACTGGCAGTGATTTAATTTACACATATCTCTGATACACTGGCACTGATTTACACATATCCCGATACACTAGGATTGATTTACACATATCCCTGATACACTGGCAGTGATTTACACATATCCCTGATACACTGGCCACAATTTACACATATCCCTGATACACTGGCAGTGATTTACACATATCCCTGGTACACTGACACTGATTTACACATACCTCTGATAAACTGGCAGTGATTTACACATATCCCTGATACACAGGCACTCTTTACACATATCCCTGATACACTGGCAGCAATTTGCACATATTCCTGATACACTGGCAGCAATTTAATTTACACACATCCCTGGTACACTGGCAGTGATTTACACATATCCCTGATACACTGGCAGTTACTTACACATATCCCTGATACACTGCCAGCAATTTACACATATCCCTGATACACTGGCACTGATTTACACATATCCCGGTACACTGGGATTGATTTACACATATCCTTGATACACTGGCAGTGATTTACACATATCCCTGATACTCTGGCCACAATTTACACATATCCCTGATGCACTGGCAGTGATTTACACATATCCCTGATACACTGGGACTGATTTGCACATATCCCTGATACACTGACAGCATATTACACATATTTCTAATACACTGGTAGTGATTTAATTTACACATATCACTGATACTTTAGCACTGCTTTACACATACCCTCATACACTGGCAGCAATTTACACATATCCCTGATACACTGGCACTGATTTACACATATCCTGGTATATTGGCAATGATTTACACGTATCCCTGTTACACTGGCACTGATTTACACATATCCTGGTACATTGGCAATGATTTACATGTATCCCTGATACACTGGCACTGATTTACACATATCCTGATATACTGGCAGTGGTTTACACATATCCCTGATACACTGGCAGTGATTTACACATACTTCTGATAAACTGGTAGTGATTTACACATATCCGTGAGACACTGGCAGCAATTTACATATATCGCAGATACACTGGCAGTGATTTAATTTACACATATCCCTAATACACTGGCAGTGATTTACACATATCCCACTTCCTTGCAAGCTATAGCCCCCCTTTATGACCCAGAAAACCCATACCATGTATCTAAACTTATTAGAAACACTAACCAACCTACGCAACGCCAGACTCATGGGTGACTTTAATTACCCCACTATTAACTGGGAATCATATACAACACCAAATGTACATGCCCAGAGGTTCCTGGATTTTGTAAACACAAACTCCCTCATGCAACCATACCGCATCTGGTCCTCACTAACATGGGAGAGGGCTGCACACCCCATACTGTAATGCCTTCCCTAGTAAGGTCAGACCACAAAATGGTCTCCTTTGAAGTAAATATAAACCTCCCCCAGCTAAACTGGGAATATTCAGGAACTATTCTAAGGTTAACTTCCTTGTATTAAGTGAGAACCTGGCCGAATTTCAAGCCCCCATAAAGCTTGAGAACACTGCTGCCTGGGCAGAACTGTTCACAGAAACCCAGTACAAGCATGTTCATAGTTGCATAGAGGCAGCTGTACCCACCAGGAAGAAGTATATAGCTAAGTCAAAAAACAAGCCTCCCTGGTGGAATCACAAAATCAATAGCCTGTATAACAGGAGGAAGAAAATCCTGGCAAAAATTAGGAGGTGCAGCACCCAGCAGGATAAAAGCACTTTCACCAAACTAAACAAACAACTCAGAGGGCAAATAAAGTCTACCAAAGCCAAATTTGAGGTAGGTTTGGCCTCCCAGGCCAAGGACAACCACAAAGCATTCTCTTCCTATGTCCACAACTTCAAAGGCAATACACAATGTTCGTTGTCATTGTTCCTCTCTACTGGTCACTCATTAGACCCATTATAGAGTACAACGCCCCTTTTGGTATGTACCTCACAAGACATCTACAACAACTAGAAAGGTCGCAGAAATACCTCACAGAGGATTACCAGCCTCAAACAGATGCCCTGATACACTAGCAGTGATTTACATGTATCCCTGATACACTAGCAGTGATTTATACATATCTCTGGTATACTGGCAGGGATTTACACACATCCCTGATACACTAGCAGTGATTTACACATATCCCTGATACACTGGCAGTGATTTACGCATATCCCTGATATACTGGCAATGATTTACACATATCCCTGATATACTGGCAGTGATTTACACATATCCCTGATACACTGGCAGTGATTTACACATATCCCTGATACACTGGCCACAATTTACACATATCCCTGGTACACTGGCAGTGATTTACACATATCCCTGCTACACTGGTAGTGATTTACACATATCCCTGGTACACTGACACTGATTTACACATATCCCTGATACACTGGCAGCAATTTACACATATCCCTGATACACTGGCAGCGATTTACACATATCCCTCATATACTGGCAGCGATTTACACATATCCCTGATACACCAGCAGTGATTTACACATATCCCTGGTACACTGACATGATTTACACATATCCCTGATACACTGGCAGCGATTTACACATATCCCTCATATACTGGCAGCAATTTACACATATCCCTGATACACCAGCAGTGATTTACATATATCCTTGATACACTGGCAGTGATTTCCATGTATCCCTGATACACTGGCAGTGATTTACACACATTCCTGATACACTGGCAGTGATTTACACATATGCCTGATACACTGGCAGTGATTTATACATATCCCTGGTACACTGGCAGCGATTTACACATATCCCTGGTACACTGACACTGATTTACACATATCCCTGATACACCAGCAGTGATTTACACTTATCCCTGATACACTGGCAGTGATTTACACGTATGCCTGATACACTGGCAGTGATTTACACATATCCCTGATACACTGGCAGCGATTTACACATTTATCTGATACACTGGCAGTGATTTACACGTATGCCTGATACACTGGCAGTGATTTACACATATCCCTGATACACTGGCAGCGATTTAGACACATCCATCATATAGTGGCAGCAATTTACACATATCCGTGATACACTAGCAGTGTCTTACACATATCCCTGATACTCTAGCAGTGATTTATACATATCTCTGGTATACTGGCAGAGATTTACACACATCCCTGATACACTAGCAGTGATTTACACACATCCCTGATACACTAGCAGTGATTTACACATATCCCTGATACACTGGGATTAATTTACACATATCCCTGATACACTGGCAGCGATTTACACACATCCATCATATACTGGCAGCGATTTACACATATCCCTGATACACTAGTAGTGATTTACACATATCCCTGATACACTGGCAGTGATTTACATGTATCCCTGATACACTAGCAGTGATTTATACATATCTCTGGTACACTGGCAGTGATTTACACATATCCCTGGTACACTGACACTGATTTACACATATCCCTGATACACCAGCAGTGATTTACACATATTCCTGATACACAGGCAGTGATTTACACATATCCCTGATACACTGGCAGCAATTTACACATTTATCTGATACACTGGCAGTGATTTACATGTATGCCTGATACACTGGCAGTGACTTACACATATCCCTGATACACTGGCAGCGATTTACACACATCCATCATATACTGGCAGCAATTTACACATATCAGTGATACACTAGCAGTGACTTACATATATCCCTGATACACTAGCAGTGATTTATACATATCTCTGGTATACTGGCAGAGATTTACACACATCCCTGATACACTAGCAGTGATTTACACATATCCCTGATACACTGGCAGTGATTTACACATATTCCTGATACACTGACACTGATTTACACATATCCCTGATACACTGGCAGTGATTTACACATATACTTGATACACTGGCAGTGATTTACACATATCCCTGATACACTGGCAGTGATTTACATGTATCCCTGATACACTGGCAGTGATTTATACATATCCCTGGTATACTGGCAGAGATTTACACACATCCCTGATACACTAGCAGTGATTTACATGTATCCCTGATACACTAGCAGTGATTTATACATATCTCTGGTATACTGGCAGGGATTTACACACATCCCTGATACACTAGCAGTGATTTAGACATATCCCTGATACACTGGCAGTGATTTACGCATATCCCTGATATACTGGCAATGATTTACACATATCCCTGATATACTGGCAGTGATTTACACATATCCCTGATACACTGGCAGTGATTTACACATATCCCTGATACACTGGCCACAATTTACACATATCCCTGGTACACTGGCAGTGATTTACACATACCCCTGCTACACTGGTAGTGATTTACACATATCCCTGGTACACTGACACTGATTTACACATATCCCTGATACACTGGCAGCAATTTACACATATCCCTGATACACTGGCAGCGATTTACACATATCCCTCATATACTGGCAGCGATTTACACATATCCCTGATACACCAGCAGTGATTTACACATATCCCTGGTACACTGACATGATTTACACATATCCCTGATACACTGGCAGCGATTTACACATATCCCTCATATACTGGCAGCAATTTACACATATCCCTGATACACCAGCAGTGATTTACACATATCCTTGATACACTGGCAGTGATTTCCATGTATCCCTGATACACTGGCAGTGATTTACACACATTCCTGATAAACTGGCAGTGATTTACACATATGCCTGATACACTGGCAGTGATTTATACATATCCCTGGTACACTGGCAGCGATTTACACATATCCCTGGTACACTGACACTGATTTACACATATCCCTGATACACCAGCAGTGATTTACACATATCCCTGATACACTGGCAGTGATTTACACGTATGCCTGATACACTGGCAGTGATTTACACATATCCCTGATACACTGGCAGCGATTTACACATTTATCTGATACACTGGCAGTGATTTACACGTATGCCTGATACACTGGCAGTGATTTACACATATCCCTGATACACTGGCAGCGATTTAGACACATCCATCATATAGTGGCAGCAATTTACACATATCCGTGATACACTAGCAGTGTCTTACACATATCCCTGATACTCTAGCAGTGATTTATACATATCTCTGGTATACTGGCAGAGATTTACACACATCCCTGATACACTAGCAGTGATTTACACACATCCCTGATACACTAGCAGTGATTTACACATATCCCTGATACACTGGCAGTGATTTACACGTATGCCTGATACACTGGCAGTGATTTACACATATCCCCAATACACTGGCAGCAATTTACACATATCCCTGATACACTGACACTGATTTACACATATCCCTGATACACTGGCAGTGATTTACACATATCCCTGACACACTCGCAGTGATTTACACATATCCCTGATACACTGGCAGTGATTTACACATATCCCTGATACACTGGCAGCGATTTACACATATCCCTCATATACTGGCAGCGATTTACACATATCCCTGATACACCAGCAGTGATTTACACATATCCCTGATACACCGTCAGTGATTTACACATATCTCTGGTTTACTGGCAGAGATTTACACACATTCCTGATACACTGGCAGTGATTTACAGATAACTCTAGTAGACTGACAGTGATTTATATATATCCCTGATACAGTGGCAGTGATTTACACGTATGCCTGATACATTGGCAGCGATTTACATGCATGCCTGATACACTGGCAGTGATTTACACATATGCCTGATACACCGGCATTGATTTACACATATCTCTGGTACACTGCTAGAGATTTACACACATCCCTGATACACTAGCAGCAATTTACATGTATCCCTGATACACTGGCAGTGATTTACACATATCCCTGGTACACTGGCAGTGATTTACACTTTTTCCTGGTACACTGGCAGTGATTTACACATATCCCTGATACACTGGCAGTGATTTACACATATCCCTGGTACATTGGCAGTGATTTACACATATTCCTGGTACACTGGCAATGATTTACACGTATCCCTGATACACTGGCAGTGATTTACACATATCCCTGATCCACTGGCAGCGATTTACACATATCCCTGGTACTCTGGCAGCGATTTACAGAAATCCCTGATACGTCGCCAGTGATTTAAACACATCCCTGATACACTGGCAGTGATTTACACGTATGCCTGATACACTGGCAGTGATTTACAGATATCCCTGATACTCTGGCAGTGATTTACACATTTATCTGATACGCTGGCAGTGATTTACACATATCCCTAATACACTGGGATTGATTTACACATATCCCTGATACACTGGCAGCGATTTATATGTATTGCTGATACACTTGCAAGGATTTACACATATCCATCATATACTGGCAGCGAATTACACATATCCCTAATACACTGGCAGTGATTTACACATATCCCTGATAAACTGGCAGTGATTTACACATATCCCTGATACACTGGCAGCAATTTACACATATCCCTGGTACAGTGACACTGATTTACACATATCCATGATACACCAGCAGTGATTTACACATATCCCTGATACAACGGCAGTGATTTACGCACATCCCTGATATACTGGCAGTGATTTACACATTTCCTTGATATTTCCAAATACCCTTGTCTGTGGCATCCCCACTTCCACACACCACAAACAGTCTTGCTAGCATTCCCAAAGTGCATTCTCTGTCTTACAGAGTGCATGTGGACAATGTGCTTTGACTATTTTCATAGTTTCATATGTCAGTATTAGGATACTTGCCCTTGTGAGTCATTTTAAGCCTAGCCAATTATCCCATTTGAGAATCAAACCCTGCATCTTGTGTTTGTAATGTAAACACCTTAACCATTATGCCAAACCCCAACTCCTTTTACTTTATGAAAGCCCACAGCTACCTTTACTCGCCACTCCTAGCCTTCTGATGTCATTAATGTACATCAGCACCTTTTATAGCTACTTACGAAGACTAACCTTAATATTTCTGAGGCCTGCCGAGGGTTTCTCCGGTTTCTATTACTGTGTTGCATGTAATATCTCTAGCTGTCAGCAGATGATACCGCAGGACTAACTTTAGTGGACTTTACAAGATATCTGATGTGCTTGTTCATGCTCTAGATTGTATTCTTTCTCTGTTGAGTAAGTTCCCTCGTGTTCTTAGATAGCAGTTTCTTTCTTTTATTGTACAACTTATTAATACTTACAGGCTTGTGTTTTCAGGAAGACCTAGTTTTGTTCCTGTTAGGTACAGCTAAGTCAATACATTTGTTTATATATATAGGGCATTTGTGTATTTCTCTGCATAGGAGTCATTGTTGGCTATGACGGCAGGGACTTTGAAACTTTTTATACCACCATTTAGTAGGGAATAGTTTGCTTTGGAGAAATTGTTTAGTTTTTACTCCTGCAGGGGTGTCGGGCTTGATCTTTAGTTCAGACGAGGCGGATTTATGGTCTAACCATACCAGGAAGGGCAACACACAGCGGGTAGTGCAGTGACCCCCATGTTGGTGAGCACTAGTTCCAGGACATTTAATCCCATTGTGGTGGTGCGGACCAAGTGTTCCAGGACATTTAAATTAATAAAGTCCAGGAAGATTGTAACGATCATGTTTCTGCTCATGTAAGTCACCCAGTTGATGGAAGGATGGCTGAAATCTCCCATGACTAAGGTATTTGGCTGTATACTGAGTGACTCTGGCATGTCCAGGTAGGCGGTGTGCTTCTTCTGGTTCATGGTGGGGGACCTGTAGCTAGCAATGATGTGAAAGGGTGTTTTACCTACAGTTATTTGGACCTAGAGTAGCTCAAGAGAATCATACTGTTTCTCCAGTCTCAAGGTGTATTTCGATTTATTGAAGATGGATACACCTCCATCTTTGCTTCTTTCATGGTCGTTTTGGGGTCTGAATGTGTGAAAGGCATTGTAGTCTTTTATGGCCGGGGTGCTTTCTGTGGCCTTGAACCAAGTCTCATTGACGTCCAAGGTGAGGAGTGCTTCCAGGGAGTGCAATTTACCTTCAACACTCCTAGCATTCAGTAGCATAAGCCTCAGTTTGTCTTTAGTGGATTTCTTATGTCGGACGTTTTGTTGTTTGGATGCTGCCTAAAAAGACACTATAGGTCTTTGCCAGTATGTGAAAGCCTTGAGGAGACAGGTGAGGGCCATCTCTGCAAAGCAGCGTGGACTGTCGACTATGTCTCCTCAGGCTGACAGATACTGGATCCCCCTTGAGTGACACCAGAAGCCAAGCCAATTTTGTCTGCACAGTGGCATCATCCTAAGTGAAGGTAGAATGTTGCTTAGGGCTAGGGACATACCTGCCTGGGACACACTATCTGAGAGCTCAGTCATGTCTGTCTTCATATAGTTCAGAGAGGTACATCTCAGTTCACTCCAACATGTGCTATGACGGAGTTATAACTGTAATTGTTGCTGAGTGACTTGAGTGCTTACGTGATTTGACTGATCCTGGCACCTAACAGGCAGCTGACTGTCACCTTCTCCTTGCTCAACCTGGTGATGGGGACCCTGTATGTTTCGCTGTTGAGTTGTCTATGACCAGAACATTAGGTTTTGAGGTGTTTTGCCTTAGGGTCTTAATTGTTGAGACACTGATATGTGTGTTGTTATGTGTGGTGATGGATTCGGTTTATGTACCAGTATTTGTATGTTATTTGCACTTGGGAGGTCTCTGGTCTTTTGATAGACTCTTAGTGAGTACCTCCATGTATGCGGGTTTAGGTGTCTTGACCTTATTATGTGTAAGTGGAGAGGTATGTGTACTGACAACCTGTTGGATGTCTTGTTTATTGTTATGTGAGAAGACTGATTCTAATTTCATGGTATAGTTATATCTCTCACATACTGTATTTGTTTGCTGTAGGAGAAAATGGTTGTCAGTATACATGACGTGATTGCTACATTGCCTCAGAATGCCTCTGTCAAGCAGGCTGGCTGGAGAAATGGTGGGAAACTGTCTGCCCATTTCAGCAGGTATATATTATAGTAACTTGTGGAGATGGGCTAGATGGACAAGGGATTGGTGTAAGACTAACAGAAGCTGCTATTCTGTGGAGGGCTAAGGGTGAAAGAGTGTGTTAATGACTCGGAATGCACAGCTGACATGCTTGCAGGGCAGCCTTGAACAACTGCATTGTGCACAGAGAGGCAGTGGCCCTGAGGAGGTTTCTCTAGCAGATATCTAGGGACAGCATTCAGCAACTGCATTGTGCACAGAGAGGCAGTGGCCCTAAGGAGGTTTCTCTAGCAGATATCTAGGGACAGCATTCAGCAACTGCATTGCGCACAGAGAGGCAGTGGCCCTAAGGAGGTTTCTCTAGCAGATATCTAGGGACAGCATTCAGCAACTGCATTGTGCACAGAGAGGCAGTGGCCCTAATGAGGTTTCTGTAGCAGATATCTAGGGACAGCATTCAGCAACTGCATTGTGCACAGAGAGGCAGTGGCCCTAAGGAGGTTTCTCTAGCAGATATCTAGGGACAGCATTCAGCAACTGCATTGCGCACAGAGAGGCAGTGGCCCTAAGGAGGTTTCTCTAGCAGATATCTAGGGACAATTGTGTTTCTAACCATTTGTGCCTGTACATGGCAGTGCTAAACACTGTTGCAGGAGTTTAACAGGGAGGCTTAAATACAAGCAAAGTTAAACATTGTTAAAGCAAACTAACCAATGGGAAAGCACAAGACTGAACCTTGTTCTAGCAATCCCCAACTAAACTAACCAATGGGAAAGCACAAGACTGAACCTTGTTCTAGCAATCCCCAACTAAACTATTTTATTTATTTATTTTATTTTACATTTGTTGACCGGGCTAGTCTGGCTGGATACATGTCCATTTTCAGCAGAGGCCCGAGGAGAAAAGCTCCACTATAAGCTAAGAAAAATTACAATAAGATATAAATCTAATTATTCTAAGATATAACTACAATCAGAGAAAATAGAAAACATTGGAGTGAGGATAAGTTCAAGAAAATCAAGTTAAAAATATGCAGATAATAAAATATCACATAATTGTGCAGAAAGTACATACTTAAAAACTAACAGTAAAGGAATAGAACTAATGAAGTGCAGGGATGAAAAAGAGTGGAGAAGACACAGGTTAGTCAGGTGTACTACAGGAACAAAGCCAATGATTTTGGAAGTATTGTTTAATTTTCTGTTTGAAAAGTGGCAAGGATGTAGTCAAAGTTATGTCACAAGGTAAGAGATTCCAAGTTCTACCAACTAACCAATGGGAAAGCACAAGACTGAACCTTGTTCTAGCAATCCCCAACTCAGATGTGTCCTGAGCCACACGTGTCTGTCACAATGGTGACTTAATGTAAGATGGCTAGTTTTAGTGCTTCAGTCAAACCAAACAGTCTAGATTCAGCTCTGCCAAACTGAGTTAACTAGCTGATGTAAGTGAGTTGTTTGATAATCCATATCAGAGCAGTATGACTAGATCAGTCACACTGCCTTGTTCTCTCACTTGCTGGATTGTTTGTTCCTAACAATGGGCACAGGACAGTTAGGGTAACAGAACATTTGTAATGCTGTATGCAGTTTTGGAGGTCTTTCCTGAATGTGATGTAGTCCATTCCAAAATCAAGAAGAAGACAGATTTGTTAAGCACTTTCTGATGTCAAAAGGTGATTAACAAGCTTTTCTTAAGCACTCCTAAGTGCTGTTAAGCTCTAGTCACATACTAACCTCTAAAACTCTCAACAGAATATGACTGAAAAGGCTAGGAAGCAAACATATACCAGTCAACACAGAATAGCAGATTGACTTCATGGTTTCTCTCTCTCTCTCTCTCAGTTCTGTTTGTGCCATTCAGCACGTCTGGCAATGAGTGCTCTCGAGGCACTGATTGTTTCTGTAGTGTTTATGGTTTTACAGGGTCAGGTTGGTAGCCTGGCAACCAACATACCTTGCAACCACAGGGTGTACCACACACTCGTACACACTCACACCTAGGGCCAGTTTGGAGTGTCCAGTCCACCTGCTGCCTGTCTTTGGAATGTGGTAGGAAACTGGAGCACCTGGAGGAATCCCACTCAACTCAGGGAGGACATACAGACTCTGCACAGAAGGCACCCCAGCCGAAAATCGAACCAGAGAACCTCCTGCTGTGAGGTGACAGTGCTAACCGCTGCACCACTGCGCTGCTAACTATATGGTTTAAGTATCTTTTAATGGATTGTAATGACAGACTGTGATGAATGTCTTTGAAACAAACTACTTAACCAGTGTTCATGTAATAAACGTATATTTTTGGTGCACATAGTTCAGCATCTGTTTTTACTGTTTTGTTCTTAGTTGCACACTGGTGGACTTGCTTAGAATTTTTTGGATTACAGGAAACAAGAATAAGGCAAGGGGAGATGAGGATGCCCAGCTAAGAGTAAGATAGATTGCATGACAAAAGACGTGTGACAATCAGGCATGACTATCAAAGAAAGTAGGAGAGTGACACTAAATTGAGAGAGATGGCGACAGTTGCTACAACACCTCTTTCTCATGTAGAAAATGGGAAAGAGGTGTTTGGTGATGATGATGATGGTGATGGTGATGATGATGGTGATGATGATGGATGATGATGATAATGGTGATGGATGATGATGATGATGACGATGGTGATGATGATGATGGTGATGATGATGATGATGATAATGCTTGTGCTGTGGTTGGTGCTGCTAATTCCATCCATTTGTCGCTTGGTGGTGATGATGATGATGATGATGATGATGATGATAATGCTTAGGCTGTTACTGGTGCTGCTAATTCCATGCATTTGGGAGTTGGTGATGATGATAATGATGACAATGCTTGTGGTCTGGTTGGTATTGCTAATTCCATGCATTTGACATTTGGTGATGATGATGATAATGCTTCTGCTGTGGTTGGTACTACTAATTCCATGCAGACAACCCTCTCCTCCTACCACCAAACACTAATACATGCGAGAGATGCAATTATACAGCCAAACTGGAGGCAAAGCTCCCTCAACTCAAGACTGAAACTGACAGTCAAGAGGAGAAGGAAAATACTTGCAACACACCACCAGTCTCACATAGACCTACTAAACCAGCACCGGCAAATAACACACATAAATACACGAAAACATACACGGAGGCTCTAAATAAAAATCTGCAAAAGCAACAAAGACCTCCAAAGCAGACACCCAAGCAACCTCCACACCCCATCACAAAGCAGGAAACACATACTTCACATAATCAGTGTGCCATGCAATCACAGCCCTCAAGGCAAAATAACATGCCCAACACACTAGTAATAGGTGACTCTATAGTCAGGCACACTGATGTCCCACTAAATAGGCTCGACAAGGAGAAGGCTACAGTTAGCTGCCTGTTGGGTGACAGGATCTGCCACATAACACAAGCACTCGGGTCACTCTAGAACAAGAATAAATACAACTCTGTCATTGTCCATGTTGATGTGAATGACCTGATATATACTTCTCTGCACTACATGAAAAGAGACATGGAAGAGCTCTCTGATCACATAGGCCAGGTTGGTATGACCCTGACCCTGAGTAGCATCCTGCCCTCATCAAGAATGATGCCACAGTATAAAGACATAACAATCAATTTCAACAATTGGCTAAGTTTCTGGTTTCATTCAAAGAGGATCCAGTATCTGTCCACCTGGGATGATATGCTCGATAAGCCACGTTGCTTCACAAGAGATGGCTTGCAGCTGACACCTTTAGGCTTTCGAATACTGGCCAAGGCTTTTGCCACCCCCATAGTGCCTTTTTTCGGCAAGGCTCAAAAGACAAACCCACCACCGTAAATAGTAACCACAAACTGAGGGTAATGCTACACAATGCCAGAAGTCTAAACCTCAAAATGCATGCACTCGAGGCACTTCTCAGTATGGAGAACATCAATATCTGTGCAGTAACAGAAACCTGGTTTAAGGCTCCAGAGAGCACCCCAGCACTACCAGGCTATAACCCATACCATACTTTTCAGCCACAGAATCCAGACAAAAACACAGAAAGTGGGTGTGTATCCATATTCATCAAGGATACCCACACCTCCAGGTTAGTGGCACAGCTCAGTGCCTCAGAGATCATCCATGTGCAACTAACAATGGGCAAAACTGCAATTCAAATTGTAGATTGCTACAGATCACCCACCATGACCCAGGACTCCCATTCCGTGTTTCTGGAGACACTGGAAAATATGAAAGTCCTACCAAACGCCCTAATATTGGGTGATTTCAATTACCCAAACATTAACTGGGAGAACTACTCAAGTACTAACTCCTTTGCCCAACGCTTCCTAGAATTTATAAACTCGAATGCCCTGGATCAACTGGTCAACACCCCAACCAGAGGTGACAACATATTAGACCTGGTCATCACCAACATGGGGGACCGGTGTTCTACACCAGAGGTCAAACCCTTGCTGGTTATATCAGACCATAGACTAATCACTCTGGATATCCACATTCCGCCCCCACTCCCAGTCAAGGACACCACCGTGAAAAACTTTTCAAAAGGAAACTTCCTGTTACTTAAGACTGACGTGGAAAGGTTCACAGCCCCCATGCTAAAGGACAATGCTGTCCAAACTGCTGAATCCCTTACAGAGGCACTCTATGAGCACCTGTAAGAATGCATGGATTGTGCTATCCCAAGCAAAACCAAGACTCACTCCTCCAAGAAAAGGAAACCAGTCTGGTTGACCCCTGCCATAAACAAGCTATACAACAGAAGGAGGAAACTAGTACAGAAAAGAGTAAAATCCCAAGAAGGGAAGACATCTCTGATCAGTATCAGCAAGAAACTACGATCCCCCATAAAATCATCCAAGGCTAGCTTTGAAAGAAAAATTGCCAAGGACTCCAAAGATAATCTCAAAACATTCTTTAGCTATTTCAAGAACCTAAGTGGAAACTCTCAGATCTGCTCTGAATTAGTGCAGAATGGCACAAAATACACTGAACTGACTGATATTGCCAACATTCTGGCAGACAGGTTTAGAGCAAACTTCACCCCACTCTCACCACCTAAAGGGCCCATAACCATATCAGAACAATGTAGTGCCCTGGCAATCACTGGCACACAGGTTAAAACAGCCCTATTCAAAGCCAAAAATACAGCTTCAATGGGACAAGATAGTGTCCCAGGCTGTGTCTTACACGATTTCCAAAATGAACGAACCCCTCACCTAAACACACTGTTCAAACTCAGCCTGTCTACAGGCTACGTGCCCATAGAGTGGCGCACAGCATCAGTTATTCCACTACACAAAGGTGGAGCCACAACGGACCCCGGGAACTATTGCCCTATAAGTCTGACTAACCTGGTCTGCAAGGCTATGGAGCAAATCATCATGGAAATAATTAACAGAGACATTGGGAACCTTCAAACATTGGACCCTACCCAGTCTGGCTTTGTTAAGGGCAAATCATGCCTCCTAAACCTGGTGGACTTTTTTGAGACAGTTACAAAGGCTTTTGACGAGGGAATGGAGGTCCATACAGCCTACCTAGACCTTGCAAAGGCTTTTGACACCATTCCCCATTCTGGTATTATAGACAAGCTCACCAGCCTGAACATAAACCCCTATGTCATGAGATGGGTTGCCAATTGGCTCACGGATAAAACCCACACGGTGTGAGTTGCAGGCTGTAGATCAGACTCTAAACGAGTTATAAGTGGCGTCCCCCAGGGCTCAGTCCTGGGACCCCTCCTGTTAGGTATATACTTCTCAGAGGTACAGGCATGCACAGGAGGACTATGACTGACCAAGTTCACAGATAACTGCAAACTGGGGGCCATAATTGACTCTCCAGCTGATATGGACATCCTCCAGAAGGTTCTCACTGAGATGGATACCTGGTGTCAAAATCATGGCCTCAAGCTAAATGCCAAAAAGTGCATAGTCATCCCCTTTGGTAAAAACAAAGTACCCGCGAACTACCACATATGTGTAGTCCCCTAAATACAGAAAATGTAATAAGGGATCTGGGGACCCAAGTAGATAGTAATATCTGTTTTGATAATCATATTGCCTAGGTAGTTTGAAAATCCTTCTATGTGGCCCACCTAATCACACAAGGCTTCGCATCTAGAACAAAAGAGGTTATTGTGCCCCTCTACTCATCACTCATCAGACCCATCATAGAGTACAATGCCCCATTTGGGATGTACCTTACAAGTCACCTGCAACAGCTGGAAAGACCACAGAAGTACCTCACCAAGAGGATTACTGGCCTCAAACATATGCCCTATGCAGCCCGACTGAAGAAACTCCAGCTGTACTCGGTTGCATACTGCTTACTCAGAGGTGATCTCTACCTGACATACAAGGCCACGTCCATCCCAGAATTGATGGACATGCTCCACCTAAAAAAAAAACAAATCCCCAACAGCCACACACTCTAGGGATCTAAACCTCACCACAGCGATATATAGGACATGCTGGAGGGATAGATTCCTGTCCCAGAGACTCCCCATGCTTTGGAACAGGATTCCAATCTACATTAGGCAGAGCCCCTCACTAACACTCTTCAAGAGAAACCTTGACGAGTGGATGGGAAACAGAAAATTTACCCCGGGGATCACTGCAGTGGCTCTGCTGGACAGAAGCACAGGGAATTAATGGCTCTGCTGGACCGAGGCACAGGGAACTAATCTAAGGGGGTGGCGAAAGCCAACACATTCTGGCTAGGCTTATAGATGTCCTCGGGCAGACAACGTAGTACTTACCTATGAACCTATGACCCTATTTGGTGATTGGTGATGATGATGATGTTTGTGCTGTGGTTGGTCCTGCTGATTCCATGCATTAGGTGGTAGGTGATGATGATGATGATGATGATGATCATTCTTGTGGTGTGGTTGGTGCTGCTAATTCCATGCATTGGGGGTTGGTGATGATGATGATAATGCTTGTGCTGTGATTGGTATTGCTAATTCCATGCATTTGGTGGTTGGTGATGATGATGATAATTGCTTGTGCTGTGGTTCGTACTGCTGATTCCATGCATTTGGCAGTTGGTGGTGATGATGATGATGATGATGATGATGATAATGATTCTGCTGTGGCTGGTACTGCTAATTCCATGTATTTGGGGGTTGGTAATTATGAAGATGCTAATGCATGTGCTGTTGTTGGTATTGCTAATTCCATGCATGTGGTGGTTGGTGAAGATGATGATGATGATGATAATGCTTGTGCTGTGGTTGGTACTGCTAATGCCATGCATTTGGCGTTTGGTGATGATGATGATAATGGTTGTGGTCTGGTTGGTATTGCTAATTCCATGCATTTAGCGGTTGGTGATGATGATGATGATGGTGATAATGCTTGTGCTGTGGCTGGTATTGCTGATTCCATGCATTTGGTGGTTGGTGATGATGAAGATGATAATGCTTGTGCTGTGGTTGGTACTGCTAATTCCATGCATTTGTCTCAGTGAGTGTAGGACTCCTTTGTGAAGCTGATTGCTATGTCACCTTCTTGAGTTGGTGGTATCATAAGTGAATTTTGAGATTTCATCATAAAATAGTATTAGGTTTGTCCATTTAAAATCCTTAAATTCGAAGATGTTGGTTTCAGGGGATTTGCAGATTTAAAAAAAAATATCACAAATTTGGATGGGTAATACCTGCAGGGCTATTAGACTCTGACAGTATGATTAGTTTAGTGAAGGCTCAATACATTTGCAAAAAGATGGCCCACTCAAGTCCAATTAGTGGACTTCATGTATTCATGGAACAAAACCAAATTGGGAAAGTCCTGAAGCCAGTAGCCATGGTTCCTTATTCCATCTATGAAGTAACCATCAGGAATGGCATTTAATTTTTCAAGAAACCTCTGGAAACATCTGGAAGGTGATAACACTTGGAAACTTAGTATAACCTCTGTAGAAGAACTGAAATTGGGACACATTATCAAGTTGCATGACTGAGACACTCCCATTAGGCCAGAGCCATATGAAAGTAGAAGGTCATCGCAACCTGGGCTAACATAGAAGATTGGCACAGACCATGGTATGAATAAAATGATCTAGAGAGGAGTAGGAGGATCTCTACCCTTGTACTACAGAGAAGCCCATCAGAGGTTGAGGGCACCATGTTCTCAAAGAGGATAAAAGGTCCCCAAAACCCAAGATTGGGTTAAAACCAGTGGAAGCATACCCTTGAATCACTGGTTAGCTACAAAGCACCATTGGAGCACACGGTGCAATGCTATTAGTGCTACTGAGATAACCTTTCTGAACTCCAAGAATGAGAGAATTTTTAAATATATGTATGAGCTGCATAGATTAGCTAAGAATTCCAGTTTTGGAGAAAGAACTGCAGGCATTCCGAGAGTCACATTTGGGTAATGTATATACTGTGACAACATATATCAAAGGCTGCTGTCCAAGTAAGATTTATCACCTGGACAAGAAGCAAATATAGCCATATCCAAGGACATCAACGACATCCAGACAAACTCTAAAACTATCAACAGGATGTGACTGCCTGTGCTGTTATCACATTGCCAAGGAAGCAGACATGTGGTAGTCAGTTACATAAGGCTGATATGTTTTGCCTTAAATAAAAATAAAAGATAAGAAATTGCCATAGAAAGGCTGAACTGGGAGAATGTAAAACAGGAAAAGTGACAGAAAGATCCTGAATAACAGGCAGAGAATGCAGAATATCAGTTTATAATGACAGAAAGAAAATGAATAGACAGCAGAGACTACAAGATAGCAATTCTGTGTGTCAAGTGTGTAGGAAGCAGTGGACATGCCTTTCAACTGCTATGATTCAAGAATTGTGCTACAATTTCTGCTGACAGATTTAGCCTTGCTCCTTCAGAATCTGTTTACTGATTGCTACATTAATTTACACTTGTTAAGGGTTCAAATGCCATTAATTAATTGATATAAACTCATACAAAATTTCTTGTCACTTACTATATGTGATCTACTATTGGGCGACAGAATGGTGCAGCGGTTAGCTTTGTCACCTCACAGCAAGAGGTTCTCCGATTCGATTCTCATCTGGATTGCCTTCTGTGTGGAGTCTGAATGTTATCCCTGCTTTCACGTGGGTTTCCTCTGGGTGCTCCGGTTTCCTCCCACATTCCAAAGACATGAGTCTGAAGTGTTTTTCCCCGGGCCTCTGGTGAAAACGGATTCTGTCCCAGTTGGACTTTCCTGGTAAATAAATGTTAAATAAAAATAAAATAAAAATTTGAAGACACTGTCTTCTGGAATATAAGAAAAGGCTCTTCTTTCTGATCATGTGCTGTGATTTTAGAAGGCTGTGCTATGACTTTTAATGCCCAGAGGCTGAAATGTACAGAGGTGGATGCAAGAAGGGAAGTGGGCTAAGACTAAATGGAGGCAGGCAGAGAAAATGATCACTATAGCTTCATATCTTTACAACACTAGGACAAGAACCAATCTAAGATTATTTAGGTCACCCCAGCAATGGCAGAAATGAAACTTGCTATGAAATTTGATATTGGAATGGTGTAAATGACACCTTTAGTGATTCCAGATTATTACCAAAGATACAAAAAACGTTACCACAATGAGCAATTTAAGTGTGTCTAATAACGCAAAAGGAAAACACAAGCAGCTAAATGTATATGTGCGCAATGTTGAGAACCAGCATTATATGACAGCTAAAGTATATAAATGCAATTGAGCTAAATTGATAGTCTACTAAAAGCTGCTAAGAGCAGTCATAAAGCTAATACAGACAAAAAACTTGCATACTTATATGCAGATATCAAGTGAGTATTTACAAAAGATAAGGGAAAATTAAAAGTCATAAAGGCAAAAACAAATGATCTATAAGCAAACATTAGGTTAAAAGCCAGCAAAGAAAAGGTCTGACCACACAAAAACATTGAAGTAGTAAAGTGTTAATGAGCTGCTTTTTACTCCAGGGTACAGAGTTTGATTCCTTCCTCCATCCATTTAACCAGTTAGTGCTCTCAGGTCATCTATGAAAGAGGCACTTGTACCCAGCAGGCTTACCCAGTCCAGAAACAAATCCAGCCTAGGCAGCCTGTGCAGCAGCCTAGGACCTGCTGATGCTGGATGGGGTGGGGGTTGACAGCAGCATTAATCTTATTAAAAAAAGAAGAAGGTTTTCTTGCCTGTTGCCTTAAGTTGTTCCTGTATCCAAAACAAACACTTACACACACAGAAAGAAGTGGGTGAGATCTGATTTCATAGCCAAGCAGATGTACAAACTCAAATGGAGCTATAACTTATGCAGAATGCATGTCTTTCTTTGAGAAGTACTAATTGCAGAATGGATGGATTTCTATCCAAGGTACTTTTTATAACGGCAATGAGCACACGGACAGATAGTTTTGATTTCCTGGCAGGCAAACTCAAATGCAGACAGCTACTACACAAGCAGAATGGATATCTTGCAAAGTTTTTTTTGTAACAGCACACTATGTGTGTGCGTGTGTGATGTCCTAATTAGGGACAACAGTTTAGTTAATTAAGTGATTTTACTTGCTTAAGCTCAAACCCTGTACCTTGGCTATAGGAGCTAAGAGCCTTTATCCTCTACACCAAATGTCAGACACTTTGGTAAATTACCGAGGATTGCAGTCAGTCATTTGAGTTTCACAGCTTTTGTGTTTCACAATATATACATGTTGGTGTGAAACCTTTCTGGATAACATTTTAAGTGATTTAGAGTACTCAGTTTTTATTTGTCTTCTCTTTTGCAGAACATCTCTGATTTTATCTCATATTTATGTCCTGTCCTTGAGCAACTCACTTAACCGGACAGTGCTTTAGTAAAACTGGAAATCTGGGCTAGGCCGTTCAATGGCCCCTAGACTGCAAGCCTAAGTAGTACCTGTGAACCAGAGTAGTTATGGTGTAAAGGAAGTAAACTGATTGTAGTAAACAGGAGCATCATTACATAAGCCATGTTCCTTGGATGTGATCATTAGTTCCCTTAATGTTGACAGTGTGTTCATTATTTAGTTGTTAATAAATTGGATAACATGAAGGCTGATCTTCTTGTAACTCTGAGTACATTTTAAACTAGCTTGCACACAGCCAAGAGTAAAATGTATGTGTTTGGGCTACAACAGTTTGTTTTGCAGTAATTACAGATGAGTAAGGTTATGATGCATTAATAAGCAGCTTCCTATAGTGCAAGGTTCGATTCCCTCAATCTTCATTTGTCTTTTGTGACTCTGCCACGTTACTTCATCAGACAGTACTCTTGAGCTGCTCCTGAAAAGAGACACATGTCCAGTGAGCTACTCCAAGTTGTTAGCAAATGCATTATACATTTTGTCTTTGAATTCCTGCTTCCTTCGCGTAAGACTTTAATTAGTACTTCCCTATATGCTATTTGAGTATGAGTCCAGCAAGTTCTTGTAGTTTAATGGGTTGTCATATGCATTTTCTCTAAATGTGAGTTTTAACGGAAGGCAAGTTTTTTGTCTTAAGTCTGTTTTTAATTTGAGAGTGTTTTGGTTTGGTTAGAAATTGGCTGTCAGTTTTTTTTTATAAAATTTGAAATAACGTTAAATGAAATCCACATTTCTGTGATAATTGTTAAAGCAAAGAAGCAAATAGTGTGTACCTTGAGAGGTTTGTACAGTATTTATGGTAATTCAGGAGATGCAGCCAAGTAATAGGATATTGGTACGACTGTTGGTGTCCTGACTCATTACATGCATCGGACCTCATTTACACCATGTCTGACGCTGTTGACTCTAGAAATGTGTACTTCAACACTATAGCATTAATAGCCATTCATGTAGGTCAGACTTGTACTGAGTGTTGTCAGAAGGGATAGTTGTACTTGAAGACAGAGAAGGCATACGGAGGTAAAAAATTATATGTAGGTGTCCTGAAAGCACTGGCATGCAAAGTTGTTTGTCAGAAACTACTACCGTTAGTAATTGTTCTCTTCAATGTAGAATTACTCAGAAGGCTTTCAGTTTTGTAGAGAATGCACATATTGACTTGTCATATGTTAGCAGGTGGTTAATATTTCTTATGCTCTCCAACAATCCTGTTCTATTTAAACTGGGCTACACCTGTTTGGATCTTATGGTATGATGCTAGATCTTATGGTATGATGCTGGATCTTATGGTATGATGCTGGATCTTATGGTATGATGCTAGATCTTATGGTATGATGCTGTATCTTATGGTATGATGCTAGATCTTATGGTATGATGCTAGATCTTATGGTATGATGCTGGATCTTATGGTATGATGCTAGATTTTATGGTATGATGCTGGATCTTATGGTATGATGCTAGTGATCTTATGGTATGATGCTAGTGATCTTATGGTATGATGCTAGATCTTATGGTATGATGCTAGTGATCTTATGGTATGATGCTGGATCTTATGGTATGATGCTGGATCTTATGGTATGATGCTAGATCTTATGGTATGATGCTGGATCTTATGGTATGATGCTGGATCTTATGGTATGATGCTAGATCTTATGGTATGATGCTGGATCTTATGGTATGATGCTAGATCTTATGGTATGATGCTGGATCTTATGGTATGATGCTAGTGATCTTATGGTATGATGCTGGATCTTATGGTATGATGCTAGATCTTATGGTATGATGCTGGTGATCTTATGGTATGATGCTGGATCTTATGGTATGATGCTGGATCTTATGGTATGATGCTAGATCTTATGGTATGATGCTGGATCTTATGATATGATGCTAGTGATCTTATGGTATGATGCTAGATCTTATGGTATGATGCTAGTGATCTTATGGTATGATGCTAGATCTTATGGTATGATGCTAGATCTTATGGTATGATACTGGATCTTATGGTATGATGCTAGATCTTACGGTATGATGCTGGACCTTATGGTATGATGCTGGCTCTTATGGTATGATGCTAGATCTTATGGTATGATGCTGGATCTTATGGTGTGATGCTAGATCTTATGGTATGATACTAGATCTTATGGTATAATGCTGGATCTTATGGTATGATGCTAGATCTTATGGTATGATGCTGGATCTTATGGTATGATGCTAGTGATCTTTATACAGTGTTAATGTAGCTCATCCAACGCTACCAATAAAGTGCACATACTTTATTCATAAAAGTAAAGGGTGTACACCGTCAAAGTGACTATAACTGCTGGTGGGGGTGGGTCAGGGGGCTCTCTGTAAAGGGAAGATGAAAGTACCTTAACTCATTAGCAGCCAAGTGGTGTGTAATGTCAGACCTCTAGCAGCTTACACACATCCTTGCATTCCAGAGAATTCTTTTGAAAGCTGACTGAAAAGCATAAGAAAAACAAATGTACGTATTTTATGAACAATAAAAGCTATTAAACTATACAAATAATAATGTCATCTTATGTTGGATGGTGCAGTGGTGCGGTGGTAGAATTGTTGCCTCACTGCAAGAGGTTCTCTGGTTCAATTCCCGGCTGGGGTACCTTCTGTGTGGAGTCTGCATATTCTCTCTACGTTTGTGTGGAATTTCTCCGGGTGCTCTGGTTTCCTCCCACATTATAAAGACATGCGTCTGGAGCATTTCTCCCTGGGCCTTCACTGAAAATTGGCTTTGTTCCAAGACGGACTTTCCCGGTTAACAAATGTTAAATAAATACATAATTATTAGTAAAAATTATCCTTTACAGCAATAGTAAAGTAGTAGTGTTTCCATAAATACTATATTATAATGCACACAAACCCAGAGTTATATTTTTTGCTAAACTTTCTTAAACAAATTGCCATACATTGAAAACAGACTATACAACCTAGACATATATTGTTAGAACACTATTATTACTTTTAAATATTACATCCTGGTAACCCCTCATCTCCTAATCCCTACCCAACAAAAACACCCCAAGAAACAGCTTCTGTCTTCAATTCCTCCTTCATTGATTCCATTAGTAAGATGATAAGTCCGGTCCCCTCTAATGCTAACACTACTAATCCACCTGACCTGTCCTCTGGAGTCCGGTCCCCTCTAATTCTAACACTACTAATTCACCTGACCCCTCCTCTGGAGTCCTGTCCCCTCTAATTCTAACACTACTAATCCACCTGACCCCTCCTCTGGAGTCCTGTCCCCTCTAATTCTAACACTACTAATCCACCTGACCTGTCCTCTGGAGTCCGGTCCCCTCTAATTCTAACACTACTAATCCACCTGACCCCTCCTCTGGAGTCCTGTCCCCTCTAATTTTAACACTACTAATCCACCTGACCCCTCCTCTGGAGTCCTGTCCCCTCTAATTCTAACACTACTAATCCACCTGACCCCTCCTCTGGAGTCCTGTCCCCTCTAATTCTAACACTACTAATCCACCTGACCTGTCCTCTGGAGTCCGGTCCCCTCTAATTCTAACACTACTAATCCACCTGACCCCTCATCTGGAGTCCTGTCCCCTCTAATTCTAACACTACTAATCCACCTGACCCCTCCTCTGGAGTCCTGTCCCCTCTAATTCTAACACTACTAATCCACCTGACCCCTCCTCTGGAGTCCTGTCCCCTCTAATTCTAACACTACTAATCCACCTGACCTGTCCTCTGGAGTCCGGTCCCCTCTAATTCTAACACTACTAATCCACCTGACCCCTCCTCTGGAGTCCGCTCCCCTCTAATCCTAACACTACTAATCCACCTGACCCCTCCTCTGGTCAGAATTCTACTAACCTATCTTCCCTTAAACTAATACCTACCAGCTACATTAAATCTCTACGTTACAAACTAAAACCCTGCTCTACATCTGCTGATAATATACCCCCTACATCCTTCAGATAGCAGCAGACCTCTAGCCCTCCCAGTCTCTATACTTATAAACCGTTATATCTCTGAATCAAAAGTTCCCTCTATCTGGAAAGAATTCTATACTGTACCCATACACAAAGGAGGTAACTCCATAGAAATCGACAATTTTCAGACCCATAGCCATCCTGTCACTTCTCTCAAAAATATTAGACAAATGCGTACATAAGCAGGTCATGGAACACTTCAAGAAAATCCGCTCACCCCACACAACATGGCTTTCATCCAAAACATAGCACCGCTACTGCCCCTATCCTTTATCAACACTATTACCCTGACTAGAGATGACAATAAACTAGTGTCATGCATATTCCTAGGTCTCCCTAAAGCATTTGATATACTGTCTCACTCGTTTCTTCTGGACAAACTCACTATCCTTAACTTCTCCACTTCTACCATTGCCTGGTTTATTAGTTACCTCACAGATCGACTACAATCAGTAAAATGGCACTCTATTCTCTCCCTATCAAAATGGGTGATCCCCAAGGATCTATTCTTGGTCCCCTACTCTTCAATATCTTTACTAATCGACTCTATACCTTCTGCCCTCAGTCATCCCTCGTCCAGTATGCTGATGATGCTACAGTCATCACCATTGCAGACACCCTGTCTGACTTAAATTCTGTTACTCAGAAATCCTTTAACTCTGTTGAAACCTGGCTGACTAACAATCAGCTAACTCTGAAGTCTAAAAAAAACTCTTTACTTTTTCTTCCCAGAAATCTAAACAACCTTAAATCCACTTTTGCTATCCATTCTCTAAATAAAGCACCTATCATAGTTGAACCTGACACAAAACTTCTAGGGGTCATGATGTTAATAATTGTATTAAGAAAACCCATCAACAACTTGGCATCATGCAGAAATAAAAAGTTCCTGTCCAACAAAGCTAAAGTCTCCCTCTCTCTTGCTTATCTCCTATCAAGCCTATTGTACAGCTCTCAGATCCTCACCAACCTCCAAACGTCTCTCCTAACTAAACTAGAAAATACCTATAAAAAGTGGCCAGATTTCCCACAAAATATATATCTCATCACTGGCTCAACACTTAAACTGGTTAGAATTACCCCACCAGCTTCTCCTCTCTCAGGTTTAGGTTATCCACACTGTCCTGTACTAACCATCTTTCTGTTCCAACTGGTCTCCTCTAATCTTCTTCTGCACTCCTTCTAGAACTCTCAGTACTCAGACCAAGACTTACTACAAATCTATAAACCCAAGAGCAAAATTGGTCAAAACTTCAACAGCTACTACCATACCATTTCTTGGAACAAACTGCCACTGCAAATTAGATCACTGAACTCAAAGAATTTAAATCAGCCACCAAAGGTTACCTAAAAAGTTGTTGCTCATGCAACTGTACTCACCCTCCATAAACTGTCTCCCTCTCCTACGTAACTTACTGTCTGCCCTCATTGGTTTTATGTGTCAGCTGTCTTGCTTATCTTATCTAGGCAATTACCTGTCACCTAATCATAAAAGCATTTCTTCTAATGTACTACCTGGATCACCTTCACTAACTGCAACTACCTTGGCTGTACTTACAAACTTTGCATACTGTCTCTGCATGTATCTTAAGTTAAATGTCATCTTGAACTCTGTAAATAATTGTTATGCTTTTACTGGTCCAACTTGAACATGTTAATGTTTTTGTTTATAATATACTATTTCATTTAGAATTTTATTGTAAATTTGTGGAGCTTTTCTCCCTGGGCTATCAGCTCAGCCAGACAAACCCGGTCAACAAATGTAAAATAAATAAATAAATAAATGTATTTGGTGGAACCGGTTTTCAGTGATGATTTTATTTGCACAAGCATCACTCAGTGAAGTTACCCTTTTACAAGTTTACTTGAATCCAGCAGGCTGCATTGGTAAAGTAACTAAATGCACATGGGTGACATGTCATTAGTATTGGATTAAAGTAGTAATGGTTAGTAGCAGGTTACATCAGTAATACCTAGTGTTTTCAGTTACAGATTGCTTAGACTGGGTTTGGACATGTGACAGGAACTCTTTGCTGCTGCTTGCCTACTCTCACAGTTGTCTTCTTTATGAAACCTGTTCATTCAAAATGAGACAAAACCATAAGCAAAACAATCCTAGCAGGATATAAAATATACATGGCATAAGGCAACAAAAATTCATAGAAGATGGAAAAACAAATAAGAATTCAAATATTTACTTAAAACATGATAATCATAATAGAACTGTATTCAAATAAAAACTGGCCTGCAAAGTCAAATTTAACCAACAGTGTTTAAATTGAAAACTCAAACATCTGATGAAGTATTATCACTGTATTTGTCAGTGAGCACTACAGAATCTAGTCACCCACTTGTATGTCATTAGTGTGAAATCAAACATTGATCTTGTCTGTCCTTTATAACCAGACTCATATGAGAGATCACAGCTTCTACGTGCCATCAGAGATTGGCTTCTGTCACAATTAATCCCTGGCGCGGTGGTTAAAGCAATTGTGCAGAGGTTTTCAACCTGGAACTTACACCAGCACCAAGCCTGACCACAGTACAAAACAAATCTACACCAACAAAATATGTGAGAAGTCACAGGTGTGACATACAAATGAGAAGACGGATAGGTGAAGTCAACAGACGGATCAATACGACACATGAAGGCAGAGAACATAGTCCGCAAATATCCAGTTCCAAATTTCTTAGCTGAAATGAAAGCAGTGGCAACCCAAACAATCCATATTGATCACTGGATGCCAGAGGTGCACTAAAAATATACAAAATCAGATGTGCAGAAAGATGTCTTCTGCAGAGACAGTGGGAACAGCAAAATCACATTCCAAAATCTGACATACCAGTAACTTTTGCAATTAGAATAGTTAAACATCTGAAGAAAAGAAAGAACAAAGTGCAAAGTTCATAGGTAACCTATATGTGAAAATTCCAAACACCGGTTATTAACTTGAGTGTTCCTCTGAGTTTTATTAACATGTGTGTTACAACTCACAGGTACACACATGGGATAGCATATCTACCTGTCATACCTGCAGATGAGCCGTGATAGGTAGATATACTGTCCCAGGCCACAGGTACACACATGGGACAGCATATCTACCTGTCATACCTGCAGATGAGCCATGATAGGTAGATATGCTGTCCCAGGCCACAGGTACACACATGGGATAGCATATCTACCTGTCATACCTGCAGATGAGCCGTGATAGGTAGATATACTGTCCCAGGCCACAGGTACACACATGGGATAGCATATCTACCTGTCATACCTGCAGATGAGCCGTGATAGGTAGATATACTGTCCCAGGCCACAGGTACACACATGGGATAGCATATCTACCTGTCATACCTGCAGATGAGCCGTGACAGGTAGATATACTGTCCCAGGCCACAGGTACACACATGGGATAGCATAGCATATCTACCTGTCATACCTGCAGATGAGCCGTGATAGGTAGATATACTGCCTCAGGCCACAGGTACACACATGGGATAGCATATCTACCTGTCATACCTGCAGATGAGCCGTGATAGGTAGATATACTGTCCCAGGCCACAGGTACACACATGGGATAGCATATCTACCTGTCATACCTGCAGATGAGCCATGATAGGTAGATATGCTGTCCCAGGCCACAGGTACACACATGGGATAGCATATCTACCTGTCATACCTGCAGATGAGCCGTGATAGGTAGATATACTGCCCCAGGCCACAGGTACACACATGGGATAGCATATGTACCTGTTATACCTGCAGATGAGCCGTGATAGGTAGATATACTGTCCGAGGCCACAGGTACACACATGGGATAGCATATCTACCTGTCATACCTGCAGATGAGCCGTGATAGGTAGATATACTGCCCCAGGCCACAGGTACACACATGGGATAGCATATCTACCTGTCATACCTGCAGATGAGCCGTGATAGGTAGATATACTGCCACAAGCCACAGGTACACACATGGGATAGCATATCTACCTGTCATACCTGCAGATGAGCCGTGATAGGTAGATATACTGCCCCAGGCATACCTCTGCTTTTCTACCCCAGCTGCCATCTCTGCAGGTTTATGGCAAGTGATCATTTTTCCTGATCTCTGTGTACGCTGGTGTTAGTACACTTCCTTGCTTTTCTGTTTGGGGCACTAGACTATATTAACCATTCCCTTTTCTAAATGACATCAAGCAATGTTTACCCTTCTAGAGCAGGCCCGAGCAGGCCCACCTTTTTATTGTTTTCAATACCATGTCCTTTTATGCAGTCAGTAAATGTCATGTTTTGATTGAAATACACTCATGTGTTTTTTATAGCTTGAGAAAATTTCTGCAGGTTCTGTAGCTACATTCTGCCCTGTTACCTGTTAGTGCTTTCACTCCTGCTGACCCCCACCTACTTCTTACACTTCCTGACAGGACTTTCCATTTTGTAGGACTGTTAAAAAAATAGTGCAGTCACCGAAGTCCAGTTACTGAAGCCCATTTTCTACCGTGGCTTGTATCCTTTATATCTTATTGAATGAAATTAACAGTGAAGTATTATCTACATACTTAATGATGTCACCCTTCCCAGAATTCCCTCACATGCAATTTACAGAGATGACAAATATGACACAGCTCAGTACTGAACACAAAGTGCCTTAGTAGTTATCTTTTTAGGAGTTGGTGTATCCGTGAACCATCTAACTTTGTATGTCATGCTAAATGGGTACCAAACTGAATCAAAGCAGAGATTCTTTTCCAAAATTTGTGAATTTCAGAATATTGACAACTACCAAAATATTAACACTAACAAAAGCCATTGCGACATTACCAAGAACATTACAGCCATTATCTAATGCTGACATACTACAGCCATTATCTAATGCTGACGTACTACAGCCATTATCTAATGCTGACATACTACAGCCATTATCTAATGCTGACATACTACAGCCATTATCTAATGCTGACATACTACAGCCATTATCTAATGCTGACATACTACAGCCATTATCTAATGCTGACATACTAGTTAGTTGTTTTTATAAAAGCACTGTTCATGCCATGGCTGGGCAGAAACCATGGAAAGTGTTTATATCTATATATACCTATCTATCTATTTATTTATTTATTTATTTCCAGTTTGATAACCAGGGAAGTCCACTGGGCCCGAAAGCCCGTTTTCAGTGGAGGCCCGGGGAGAAAAGCTCCATAATAAAACATTACACACAAAAACACAGCAGAACAGATCTAAACTAATACACACAAAAACACACTCTGTTCTAATAGCATAATACTTTAACAATTTCCAAACAAGAATGAGGTGCATTGGGCACTATACATAAGAAAAAGATATATTAGTGCAACTGTGAATGTTAGTAAAGTAGGAAATGAAAGGAAATTATAGATAGAGTTTAAATGCAAGAGCAGGGATGCATGGGAGAAACGAATAAGAAGCAAATAAATTAAAGGAGAGGTATCAGAAGAGGATAGATCTATATATCTATCTATCTATATATCTATATCTATCTATATCTATCTATCTATATATATCTATCTATATATATATATATATATATATATATATATATATATATATATGTATATATAGATAGATAAGGATCCATACAGATCCCCAAATGCACTTTCCACCGAAGCAGAAATCACCGAGCATACTTAACCGAAAGTGCTCTTCACTGAAGCAGCACTTTCGGATAAGTATACTTGTTGTGCCGGTCGTGCTACAGTGTGGATAAGGGAAAATTACCTTTTCCCCACTGTAGTGCATCCTCGGAATGAGAATATTAAAGTAGGGGGGTGTGAGGGGCACAGGGGGGCTTACCCCCCTACATAGAAGTAGGTTTAATGTTTTTTTTTAAACATACTTTACCGTAAGCGCTTTTTCGGTGAAAGCGCTTTTGGTAAAGTATGTTCGGTGATAATGGATTCAGACTTTTGATCTTTCGATCAAAAGTCCTAGATCCATATATGTATATATATATATATATATATATATATATATATATATATATATATATATATATATATATATTCAGTGCTTCCAACTTACTAAACCTAATAAGTGCCACCAGCCAGACTTAATCTAACTAAATCAGATTTACCTACTATATCTTCTGTTCAAAGTTGCTTCCTGTTTAGTAATTGTTCTAAGGCTGTACATTACTCTCAGAATCGTTAACTGCTGTCCTCCATCATTTCCTCTCCACTGTACTACTTTAATGTTTACACATTCTCTATTATGCTATGTCATTAGTGCACTTATGTTTCCCCAGCATATTTAGAATAATTTATTATTAGTCACTCTAACCCAAAATCTGTATAACTTGTAAACAATCTATTTTTATCACCTATATGCAATGTAGTGTACAGAGCTGTTTTGATTTTTTTTTTTTTAATATAGTGTTCTGTCTTATAACTGCCTGACTTTTGTGTGCAACTCTGTAGCTTTATTATGTTATTTGCTCTGGAAGTTTTCTCCCGTCATCTACTGAAAATGGGCTCACTCTGGCCCAGTAGACCAACTGGTAAACAAATGCAAATAAATCAATCAATCGATCAGTCATGAATCCCCACTCATTCCCATGTAGCTCAGCAACATATGGCTTCCATGCATATGTATCCAGAGTATTTTTCTAGCATCTAATGCCTTCCAGGAAAAGTTAAGTACTTTAACTTAAAAAAAAAATGCACTTCTCTTAAGTTATTTAATTATACTGCCGTTGTCGTCTTGAATTATTTATTGCTTTTATTTGCCGTTTTAAGAGTTGTCCCTGCTACTTGATTGATTGCTTTAAAATCACCTTAATGTGTTGTCTCAGGTAGTTGATGGAATAAGTTTATGTTACATTTACAGTTTTGACTAAACTTTGTGTGATTTTACATTAAGAAGACTTGAGACTACTCATCTGTTAGCAGTAGAGGCAAGCAGGTCTGTTTGAGTTCTATAATACACAGCAAAGCTTAAAGTGACGTTTTATTGGCCAGATGGCTATTTAGTCAATTTACTCAGTTTCACTGTCTGTATAAATTTGTCATATTTGAGCACCTATACTCATCCCATTTAGAAACTAAAATTTCCCAATAAAACTACCACTGAAACTGTTCTCAGTAACTCAATCACACATAGAGCAACTGTACCACATATTTAGTCTTACAAAGCGTGGTCTTGTTTCTAGTCCGAAAACACCCTAGCTAGCAGGCTATTAATCCATCATGCACCACACCATAATTGCTCACCTAAAGGAGGACCTGCCATCATGGATACACACAATCCTAATTTCTCTGCAACCAGTCTAGTGGATATGAGCATCTTCAGCCAGTGAAACAACTGTTCCCTGTTCACTGACAACCATTTAATCTTGAAATAAACAAGTGCAGTATGCAAGACATGTATTTAAACAATGTCACCAGAGACATAAGCATTCAAAATGAAAATCAGGTGACAGTAACACATGTTACACCCACCACTTATACTAACAATCAAGTGCCAGTGACACATGCTGCACTCACCACTCATAGTAACAATCAGGTGTCAGTAACACATGCTATACCTACCACTCATAGTAAGAATAAGGTGTCAGTAACACATGCTAAACCCACCACTCATAGTAACAATCAGGTGTCAGTAATACGTTACACCCACCACTCATAGTAACAATCAGGTGGCAGTAACACATGCTACACCCACCACTCATAGTAACAATCAGGTGTCAGTAACACATGCTACACCTACCAATCATAGTAACAATCAGGTATCAGTAACACATGCTATACCTACCACTCATAGTAAGAATAAGGTGTCAGTAACACATGCTAAACCCACCACTCATAGTAACAATCAAGTGTAAGTAACACATACTACACCTAACACTCATAGTAAGAGTCAGGTGTCAGTAACACATGCTACAACCACCAGTAATAGTAACAATCAGGTGCCAGTAACACTTGCTACACCCACCACTCATAGTAACATTCAGGTGTCAGTAACACATGCTGCACCCACCACTCATAGTAACAATCAGGTGTTAGTAACACATTCTATACTCACCACTCATAGTAACAATCAGGTGACAGTAACAAATGATACACCCACTACTCATAGTAACAGTCAGGTGTCAGTAACACATGCTGCACCCACCACTCATAGTAACAATCAAGTGTAAGTAACACATGCTCCACCCACCACTCATAGTAACAATCAGGTGTCAGTAACACATACTACACCCACCACTCATAGTACCACTCAGGTGTCAGTAACACATGCTACACCCACCACTCATAGTAACAATCAGGTGTCAGCAACACATGCTACACCCACCACTCATAGTAACAATCAGGTGTCAGTAACACATGCTACACCCACCACTCATAGTAACAATCAGGTGTCAGTAACACATGCTACACCCACCACTCATAGTAACAATCAGGTGTCAGCAACACATGCTACACCCACCACTCGTAACAATCAGGTGTCAGTAACACATGCTACACCCACCACTCATAGTAACAATCAGGTGTCAGTAACACATGCTACACCCACCACTCATAGTAACAATCAGGTGTCAGTACCCCACCACTCATAGTAACAGCCAGGTGTCAATAACACATGCTACACCCACCACTCATAGTAACAATCAGGTGTCAGCAACACATGCTACACCCACCACTCATAGTAACAATCAGGTGTCAGTACCCCACCACTCATGGTAACAATCAGGTGTTAATAACACATGCTACACCCACCACTCATAGTAACAATCAGGTGTCAGTAACACATGCTACACCCACCACTCATAGGATCATAGGATCAAAGGATCATAGGAGGTTACTAGGCTAATGGCCGTGAGATCCTTACAAACCTAGCCAGGAGTTTATTCCCAAAAAAGAGACCTCACTCAGCACCTTAGTGAGCACCATTTCCCTTATTTTTCTTAAAGTTAACCTTTGCTGTGCCAGTATTGTCTATTAAAACATATATGTTTAATTCAGCTGCAATGATACATGTAGGTTTCTCTTCATGTCAACAGGGTGCACTGTTGCTACAGTTCAACATACGCAAAGCTCACAAATACATTTTCAGCACAAGCATCTGTACAAACCAGTTTGATATACAAATGACATTCAGTTCTAATACATTTGTAACACAAGCATTTATTAATCAGTTTGATATTCAAAGGACATATCATTCCTTATAAAACTTCAGCTGGCTACGCTTGCACTTGTCCATATCATCAAACCTCCCTCAAAAAATCTCCATAAAAAATAAACATCTCAACTACAAGAAAAAATGAAACCAGTAGTATAAAGTGGCACATATCAGCCCTTTTACATCTTCTTTTATGTTAGACATCCTACCTAAACCCTGCTCTATAGCTTATAACTCATGGTTTAAAACTCATATGAGGTACTAAAAGTATGCAACAGGAATGCTAGAAGCATGTGTAATAAATTAGCCAAACATGTCAGCTGGATTCACTATCATAAACCAGGTATCCTAAACTTCATTGAAACTTGGGTAAAGCCTAATGCATCAGATGCTGAAAAATACTCCCACCTGATTATAACATCAGAGCTGATCCAAAAAAAAAAAAAAAAAAACGGTGGTATATGGATAATATATCTAAAACTATGTAACTCACATTACCATCCCCTGATTTGACCCTTGTTTCACAAATCTCCACTCTTATGCACCATATTAACAGTTGAGTCATGCACCAAAGAGTTACTGTATACCTCCCATGACAACCATCTAATCAGACCACTACTGTAGTTGAAGATATAATATACTAGATCTCAACAAATATAAAGCACATACATTTGTAATAGGAGATATAAGCATACAGTGGTCAAAACCCACACTAATCACCTACAGAAGAAACATCAAATACCAACATCTTTGGTTTCACCTAAATAATAACAGAACTTACAAGAACAGATAAATGCACTGATAAAGAATTTCTTTACCGGATACTAACAACGTAATCTCCCAATATTCAATCCTCGTATATCCTGCCTGATTCCCTCAGTCACCAGTATCCTATACTTGACATCTGGTGCAATTAAAAGCTCCCAAAAAACAACATTTAGCTTTGCCCATTAAAAATATCTTCAATAATCTACTTAAAACAGTGTAAAAGATTCCTTCAACATCTTCCACTCTGCTATTAATTAGTTGAAAAACACCTTCCAATCAACTCTGTTCTCTGGAAGTTAGGCCAAACATCTGGCTGGCTGCAGTTGCCATCTGTGGTAATGACTACTACTACATTGCAGAAGGGTAGTGAGGAAGTGAAGGTAGCTGTCACTGAACACAAGATGTTGGGCGCTGAGCTTCAGTACTGGCATACAGTATCTGAATGCTAATAATGCATTTGCAGAACCACTTCAGTGCGCAACGTGTAGTCTAGTGCAGTACTGGCATTCAGAAAGTAATAGTGATATTGCTATTCAGTGAAGGCTGAAGCGCTTATTGCTCCCTGTGTTGTATTTAGCTGTAGGAAGCTGCTTGTTACATTTGTAATAAGCAGTTTGCTAGAATTTAAAGAAGGGAGAGGACCTTTTTTGAGCCCTAAAGCACAATAGGACATATATTTATTTATTTCAGTGACTGACAGACTCCTTTTGCAGCTGTATGTATGACCTGTCAGACAAAGTACAAACGTGTACTTAATAAAGGATTTTTGACTGGAAACAGACTGCCTGCCTTGCTTGGATTACTTCTGAATACTTAGTAATTCTGTACAATTATATATATTTTTATTTTTTTTTACTTAAGACAAGTTTAAGTTTGCTACTTCTAATGCTTTTGTCTGATCTGATTAATATACAGTGATTAACTAGAGATATATGGACTGAAAATCTTCCACACAAGAGAAGATTCTTACACTGTTTTATCTACATATATAACAAGCATATCTCAAGGATGGTCAGACAGGATGATACACCTTATTTTATCCATGTCCAAACTACCACAGGTAAAGCCCCATATCATATCCTAGCAATCTATCGGTCACCCTCTATGTCCCACAAAACCCATAACTTATACTTAGCCCTATAGGGGCACCCATCATTCAATGCAGAACCATATTCACAGGCACCGTTAATTTCCCCTCTATAAATAAGGAATCATACATGTCCCCAAACTTGCAGGCTCAGAGATTTCTGGACTTTGTAAACATAAACACCCTGAACTAGACAATCCATACACCCAATATGGGTGCAAACATATTGGACCTAGTACTCACAAATATGGGAGACTGTTGCACCCCTCCAGCGTAGTGTCCTCTCTGGTAAGGTCAGACCATAAAGTCATTTGCTTTGAAATAAAAATGAGTTCTGCAACCCCAGCATATCCTGTAACAATTATAAAATATTCTAAGGCAAACTTCCTATTATTAGACAACAGACTGTCAAAATTTCAAGCCCCCTTAAACCAGATAATACAGAAGTCTATACATAATTGTTCACAGAAATCCTGTGCAATCATGTTAAAAGTTATATAGTGGTAGCTATGTCTACCAGAAGCAAGCCCAAAATAAACTTGAAACACAAACCACTCTGGTGGAATCCGCATATAAACTGGTTGTACAACAAAAATAATAATAGTTGTAGCTAAAATTCGAAAGTGCAATATCCAGCAAGATAAAAACTGCCTCATCAAGCGAAATAGACAACTAAGGGCAAATTAAGTCTAACAAAGCCAGTTTTGAGGTAAACATAGCCTGCCAGGCCAAGGGCAACCATAAGATTCCCTTTAGCTAAGTCCAAAATCTCAGACCAGTACACAACAGTGTGCAGAACTGATTGTAAATGGAGCCATGTTGATGGAACCAGGAAATATACCAAATCTGCTCTAATTTTACTCCCCTCCATACCTCTCAGCCTCTTAGAGCAAAACATCTGGACAAAGCCTAAAATGATGGGGGGACAAATAGGGACAGATTTTAACTGTTGCCCTTACAAACTTAGAAGGTTAATAGAATAATAAGTTTTGCATTAGCATGAATTTTCTGAAGGATGTGGAGTCTTAAACTCAAATGTGTATCATTAGTTAATGACCTCAATCCTCAGCTATTTGCCAGAAAGGGACATATTTTAGGGGGAGCACACCAAAATATGATGCAAAAATCTGGACATTCTGCAAAAATCTGTACAGTTAAGAGGTATGCTTCCCTCCCCTGGCCACCCCCCAGGAAATACCATCAAACATACCCCGCAACTATCACTAGGGAGCAGGTCCTAGATGTGTTCACTAAGGCCAAGTGCACCACATCAATGGACCCCAGTAATATCCCAGGATGCCTCCTTCATAGCATGAAACATGACCTATCAGGGCCACTAGGGTCACTATTTAACAACAGCCTCCAGACAGGCTTTGTGCCTTGCAAATGGAGGACTGTGACAGTAATCCCTCTGCACAAAGGTGATCTATCAATGGACCCTAAGAACTACAGACCCTTAAGTCTGACTGGTCATGTATGCAAAACCATACAAAGAATTATCATGGAAATGATTAATAATAACATAAGAAACATTCAGACATTGGATCCAATCCAGTATGGCTTCTTCAAGGGCTGTTCTTGCTTACTCAGCCTTGTGAATTTCTTTGAAAAGGTCACCAAGGCAATACATGAGGGCAACATAGCCCATACCACCTACCTTGACTGGCTAAGGCATTTGATACAATACCCCACTTGGACAATGTAAACAAACTCTCAGAATTAGGGATGTTATGCACTCGATAGCCAGTTGGCTCTCAGATGGGACCCAGGAAGTTAAGATAGGGGAGAACACTTCCACAAAGGGGAGCCAGGCACTAACAGAGTCGCTTAGGTTTCAGGCTAGGGCTGCTCCTTTATGGCATTTACTTCTCAGAAGTGAAGGCCAACATTAATGGGCTCTGTGTGTTCTAAAGAGAAATCAGATTTCTCCGACAGGAATAATATTTGCATAAAATATTTTCTTTGGTTTGTCATTGTAGCCAAAGTTTTTATAAACCCACAATGGACTAAATCCTGCAAAAGAGTATAACTGTTGGCTTAACTTTTTCATTTTGCACTCAGCAGTAAAACCTTGGCATTGGTTTCTTTTAAAATATTAAATGCTGAGTCACTATAGAAATCAATGCGAGTAAAAATATAATTTTGCATGCATGGTAGAGAGAGTACAAGAAAATGTTTTGGACTATTTGAAATAGTCTGAAATAATTTCACACTGTAAACTGAATATGAGTGACAGAGCATAACCTTGTTTCACAACAGCGAGTGCAGAAATAGCAGATTAACACCCTTAGTGTGTATAGTTACACTTTTGATATACAGAGTGACATTGTAACTTAAGTGCCATGATATGTTTTCTACCCTGTGTGACTACTATTGCATGGATACTTTCTTAACAGAAAGCTTTGCATACATGTTACGAAGTACCTGATCACTTCATTCTGCAAAGTCCCTCACTGACATCGCTCAAGGTTTTGTGTGGGGCTGCACACATAAACTTTTGTTGATGTGCCTCCACTCATGCGCTGTGGACTGACCATTAAAGTCTATGAATGTACTCATATGTCTGCCTACCACCAACAACACCGATGCCAAAATTTAATGAACGTTTCAGTGACAGAGAGGGAAATTTAAGAATTTACGAAGGTTTTATTTTAAGCACTGGGGCACAACATGCCGTGATACATTTAAGGCCATCATTATAGAACTTCCTGTCTGTTCATTTCAAAAAGCATAAATAGATCACAAACAGCAAGGGAAGCCTATAGGCTCCAGAGATGTTAATGGAACACATAACTTAGGCTGCCAAATGCTTTCTCACCATTATTGGAAAACAAATATTTCTTGTATTTTTTGGGTTTCTTCAACCTTTGCTGTACACCTCATACCTTCAGTTCTTCTACCCAGTACCCCATCCATTACTGAGTCTACGAGTCTCTACTTTCATCCCCCAGATTAACAGCAATTTTCTAGGTGGGTCTGGTGTGAAACCTAATGGTGTGTTAGGGAATTTCACTAGCAACTGTTTCCAGAGGGATGTTTATATTATGACTTACACTTTTTCCCTCTTCCTTTCCAACACTCATCTGGGGACTGCCCAAATGCTACTCCCCTCTTTATGGACCACACCTCCACTCAGGGAGCAAAGAGATGAACATCCCTCCCCCCAAGATAGGCATGCCCCTCCCTCCAGCCCTGCCAGCAACTCAAATGCCTGAGCCACTGATCAAAGCTGGGTCACCTGGGCTTTAGCCAGGGTTTTGTCCCTCTACACCACAGTGCTGGCCAGCAGGAATATTTGTTAATCTATGCCAGTTGATGGCATGAAATGAGTTACAGGTTTGGACTCCATGGCCTGCAGAAGCTGAATGGTCACAGCACAGCACCAGAGGTCTGATGCAGTCTTATATTTAGTGTTGTGATTCTTGTACTGATGACTTTGGTATTTCTTTTTGGATTATTAGTTTTAGGCCCTTGCTGACATAAAAAAGACCTGCATATCTGGGGCATAGAGTGTTATCTTTTTATTGTCTTGTGGGGGAACTCATTCAGGTCTAGTAATTTATCATAAGGCAGGTACCTGATATACTTATGGATCTTCCTCTCCAGCCTCTGAGTCATTACCAGGGAGGTGTTATGGACTTGGAATGTTTCCTCCAGGACTTTTTGTCTCTCTTCAGCCCCTGACTAAGGCAGAACATGCAACTGTGTAATATTTATTTATTTATTTTATATTGCCACAATTATTCTTCATTTCGTTAGATACAACCTTAAATAAGGTTACCATCCAGAGGTACTCGCCACAGTGCCATAGAAGTTTAACATAAATAAGGCTACCATCCAGAGGTACACGCCACAGTGCCATTGAAGTTTAACATAAATAAGGTTACCATCCAGAGATACATGCCACAGTGCCATCGAAGTTTAACATAAATAAGGTTACCATCCAGAGGTACATGCCACAGTGCCATCGAAGTTTAACATAAATAAGGTTAGCATCCAGAGGTACACGCCACAGTGCCATCGAAGTTTAACATAAATAAGGTTACCATCCAGAGGTACATGCCACAATGCCACTGAAGTTTAACATAAATAAGGTTACCATCCAGAGGTACACGCCACAGTGCCATCGAAGTTTAACATAAATAAGGTTACCATCCAGAGATACATGCCACAGTGCCATCGAAGTTTAACATAAATAAGGTTACCATCCAGAGATACATGCCACAGTGCCATCGAAGTTGAACATAAATAAGGTTACCATCCAGAGGTACACGCCACAGTGCCATCGAAGTTTAACATAAATAAGGTTACCATCCAGAGATACATGCCACAGTGCCATCGAAGTTTAACATAAATAAGGTTACCATCCAGAGGTACATGCCACAGTGCCATCGAAGTTTAACATAAATAAGGTTACCATCCAGAGGTACACATAACAGTGCCATCGAAGTTTAACCTAAATAAGGTTACCATCCAGAGATACATGCCACAGTGCCATCGAAGTTTAACATAAATAAGGTTACCATCCAGAGGTACACGCCACAGTGCCATCGAAGTTTAACATAAATAAGGTTACCATCCAGAGATACATGCCACAGTGCCATCGAAGTTTAACATAAATAAGGTTACCATCCAGAGGTACATGCCACAGTGCCATCGAAGTTTAACATAAATAAGGTTACCATCCAGAGATACATGCCACAGTGCCATCGAAGTTTAACATAAATAAGGTTACCATCCAGAGATACATGCCACAGTGCCATCGAAGTTTAACATAAATAAGGTTACCATCCAGAGATACATGCCACAGTGCCATCGAAGTTTAACATAAATAAGGTTACCATCCAGAGGTACACGCCACAGTGCCGTCGAAGTTTAACATAAATAAGGTTACCATCTAGAGATACATGCCACAGTGCCATCGAAGTTTAACATAAATAAGGTTACCATCCAGAGATACATGCCACAGTGCCATCGAAGTTTAACATAAATAAGGTTACCATCCAGAGATGTATGCCACAGTGCCATCGAAGTTTAATATAAATAAGGTTACCATCCAGCGATACATGCCACAGTGCCATCGAAGTTTAACATAAATAAGGTTACCATCCAGGGATACATGCCACAGTGCCATCGAAGTTTAACATAAATAAGGTTACCATCCAGAGATACACGCCACAGTGCCATTGAAGTTTAACATCTAGCCTTATGTCTAGCATTGTCCAAGATTATTCTCCCAGTGTCCCATCTCTAACACCGTTTGACAATGTTTACAGTAGCAGATTGTTGTCAGGTCAGAGTAATTGTCTCTGACCAAAGGAAGAAATGTATATATTTATTTGTCTGGAAGGGAATTATTCTTACTATCAAGTTTCTCCATTTTCCAGAGAAATATGTATAATGTGTTCTTCTTTATGTAGAAATGGTAAGAATAGCCTTAAGAATTGGTTTAAGAACTATTATTAATTAATGTGTTTGCATCAAAATTAATCTGTGAAAGAAACCTGTTTAGCTGAGCTTATATGCCCATACCCCTCAATTGTCCAGAGTTTTGCAGAATATCCAGATTTTTCTGTCATATTTTTGGTATGTCCCTCATAAAATGTTGGTTTTCTGGTAAATCATTGGCAAATGATTGAGGACTGAAGTCAGAAAATAATGGCATACATTTCAGTTTCAGACTTCTTACCCTTCAGAAAATTCACACTAATGCAAACCTGTTATTCTATCAACTTTCTAAATTTGTAAGAGCAGTACTTAAGAATTGCTTGTGTCTTGGGGCCTTTGTCCCCATATAAAGCTGTAAAATATCACTTCAAATCGTGTAATCCTAAAACACTTTGTTCTATTAGAAGGATCTACTTATTCGACTAAACTCTTTCCCTTCCCCTCCCAGATAAATTCCTTCAACTGTTTATTAATTATTGTTCACAACTTCTCTGGTTGATAAAAATATGCCTGATGTGTATACAAAACTAAAGGGACTAAAACATTTTCTATCTTACTCTCTATATCCATAAATAAGAGCTTGTAGTGTCTCAGATTTTGTATTACCTTTTGTTTAGTCTCTTCCTGTATCTTTGCTGCCATAACAGCATCCTTTTTAATTCATACATATAAATACTGCATCTTATCATGATTCCATAAACATGGACATCTTGAACCAAGTCATACGTGGTACATGATTTGCATCTATAGCCTTTGTTTTATCTTCATTAATTTTATATCCTGAAAAGACTTGAAACTGTCTCAAAATGTTCCACAACACTGAGATGTCCTTTTCTGGAATTATCAAGTACAAAGTAACATCATCTGCAAATACAGCCATCTTTTCTTGATTACAATACCAACAGTCTATGATAGATAGGCTGTTGAGGGCATAGATATGCATATAGCGGTTAGGGAACACTGTGAAAGCAATAAGTACTGCTTGATTTGAAATATATTCATTAAGAAAGGAAATGACATCAACATTACACTGTTTTTAGTTGAATAGATTGTGTTTGTAACTTTGTCTGATGATGTACAACATTTGATTGTATGAAAGCGCTCACAATACGTTGGTTTGGTTTCACTTAATAAACGGATATAGTTCAGTGGCCGTTCGTTCTTGGATTATTTGTTACATAACCCTTCGCTGTTTTCACAGTTTGATTACAATACCAATTATACCCTTGAATTTCTGAGTCTCTTATTTTCTTTGCCGATGGCTCTAAATATAACGCAAATAAAAAAGGGGAAAGAGGACACTCCTGCCTGGTCCCTCTGTTGAAATACAACTTATCGGAGAGGAACCCTCTCACTTTAATTCTTACCATTGATATTTCATATAACTTCCTATTTAACCTGATTATTGTACCTGAGAATGCAAATTCTTCCATTACCCTACTAATAAAATCCCAATTTTCTCTGTCAAATGCTTTTCCTGCATTAAGACCCACCAACAACAGCAACCAAATTTCCTTACATTCTGCTTCCCTCTGAATCATCATTGCTCTACTAATGTTGTCATATGTCTGCCTCTCCTCCACAAAACCACACTGATCCAATGATTTTGCCATTCTTTTAGCTATTATAGAAATAAACACTTTATAATCATGGTTAGAATTGAAATGGGCCTGTATGAGGCAGGCCTGATGGGACTTTATCCTCTTTGGGTAATACATCCACCACAGCTTTCTTCTAAGATGATGTTGCTTCCCCATCATTTAGAATACTGTAAAATCTTTGAGATCTTTATCACTTACTTCACTCCAAATTTACAGACTTCCCCAGGAACACCATCTGTTCCTGGACACTGCCCTGCAGACTGATTATGCGTCATTATTTTTATCTCATCCCCTCCTGTAGTAACTATTAGTTGTTGAGCTCATCTTTTGTTTTATTTATTTATTTAACATTTTGTTTACTGGGAAAGTCCAAATTGGAACAAAGCCAATTTTCTGTGGAGGCCCGGGGAGAAATGCTCCAGACGCATGTCTTTGTTATGACGGAGGAAACCCACACGAATGCAGGGAGGACATGCAGACTTTGCACAGAAGGCACTCCAGACAAGAATCGAACTGGAGAGCCTCTTGCTGTGAGGATCAACACTACCGTTGTACCACTGTCCCGTCCTCCCTCTAACCTTGGCATAATTAAGCCCTCAATAAATATTTCCACTTGTGCTCTTTCTTCGTTTCTACATTCCTTTGCTTTATACAAATTATAATAACATTTCCAAGATATGTCTAATACCTCCATATGATTTCTAGTTATTTTTCTTGTCATAGGTTCTGCTTTCTGTTGCTTAAAATGCCATGCTAAAAGTTTTTGTGCTCTGGAGTTGTTATCAGAAATAGTTGCTTAACAGCAGTCTTTCTAAACTCATGCATATTATCCAGATACTCCCTTATTTTACCTTAGTACTCTATAGTTACTCCTCCTCTTGTTCTGTGAGAGTCCCCTTATTCTGCAATATGTTAACCTTTGTCAGCTCCTCTAAGTAAGTTATATTACTTCTTAACAACATCTCTTTCTCCTTTATTTCTACCTATTGTTAAACCCCATATTCATTTTATCCCACTCACTAGCTAGTCATTCTGAGGAAATCTGGCTTCTCTAAAAACTCCTGAATAATTTCCACTACCCATTCTTTAAATTCTCCTCTTTTTAACAGTTAGGTGGGAAAGTACCAGTATCTCATTTTTACTTCATTACCCTGCATTTTTATTTTAGTTTTATCAGTGCATGATCTGATATAGTTATTGGATGTGGGTCAAAGCTTTCAGTTAAATGTATGTATTCCTATGAAGTTTATTTTTTATAGCGTCTAGCCCATTTACTTTATCTTGGGGAATAATATGTAAATTCAGTTTGAGTTCCTATTACTAAATTAGTGTTTTCTATATGAAAAATGTTCATAAATGTTTTAAGAAATTTAGCCTCTGTTGTTATATTTTCCCTTTTATATCAACCTGATACGTCCTCACTATTGCAAGTCAAGTTCCACTCCCCACTGATAAGTAATATTCCTTGTTGAAAACTAATTATTTCTGCCAAATTTTTTTTAAGCTCAATAATAGCAATTTTTGGTGAACTATAAATACATGCCAGCGTAATCCCCCTTTCTTGCCAATATTCACTTACTAGCACAAATCTACCATTATTGTCTTTTTTTCCTTCTACTGCTATTGGAGACCCCGCTAGCAATCATTATTATTACTCCCCTTTTCCTTTGTCCCTGATATTCTGCTGAATATCCATCCTGAAATCTTTTCTTTGTGAAATTCAAATCCTCACTTCTTTCCAAATGTGTCTCCTGCAGCATTGTTATTTGGACTTTGAGTATCTTAATATAATGCAGTACTCTTTTCTTTTTGTCTTCATCTCTAAGGCCTTTTATATTCCAAGATATTATGGATAGAGTAGCCATTATGATAAAAAGCTATTGTTCTCACTTATTATACAGGACAATTTTTTGAATGTGTATTTCCAACCCTTGTCATACATGCTCACACTAATGTTTGGCAGGCTGATCTTTTATACAATTGTTTCTTCTTACTTCCATTTTAACATCTTTGTAGGCTGCTGAGTATTCCCTGTTGGTAGCGTTTGCACGTGCAGCCCTCCTGCCAGTGAAACCCCCCCCAGCTTCAGTGTCTTGCTGTCTACCTGAGGCTCAGAGATAGTCCTGACTTCTGTAAAGTGTCTGATACCTCCTCCTGAGGTTGGAAAGAGTCCTGTCTTTCCTATGTTGTACTGCCTTGGGAAGCAGGAATAGTTAATTTGGAATGTGCAACCCTCCTGCCAGTGCAAACCCCCCAGCTTCAGTGTCCTGCTGTCTACCTGAGGCCCAGAGATAGTCCTGACTTCTGTAAAGTGTCTGATACCTCCTCCTGAGCTTGGAAAGAGTCTTGTCTTCCCTATGTTGTACTGCCTTGGGAAGCAGGAATAGTTAATTTGGAACGTGCAACCCTCCTGCCAGTGCAACCCCCCCAGCTTTAGTGTCCTGCTGTCTGCCTGAGGCCCAGAGATAGTCCAGACTTCTGTAAAGTGTCTGATATCTCCTCCTGAGCTTGGAAAGAGTCTTGTTTTCCCTATGTTGTACTGCCTTGGGAAGCAGGAATAGTTAATTTGGAAGTATGTACAAAATACTCCTACCTTCTTAACTGCAAAAAACTCTTGACTTATTTTATTTAAGTGAACGCTCCCTGCAGGACTATCAGCAGCCATAGTCTCTTATTATATTACATCCTGCCTGACAGAGTTACCCCCCCCAATTGTCTGTTATAGTCACATTCCCTATACCCTCCTTAGCCTCTCTCCCAAACCCCCCCCTGCTTTTAAATTATATTATTCTTCTCACCTCTCCCAGCCCCTAATCTCTCTAAAACCCTCTTTGGGTAAACTCTATTTACTTTACCAGGAATGAACATTAGAGGGCAGTAGTACAACCTTATTACCCATTAGTTACTTTGCTCCCATAATTTAGCCTTTAAACCATATTTTGTCTCCTTCTTACCGCTGATACTCCCTGTACCTATTTCTTTGCCTCTGAATCCACCCTTAGTCAGCTCTCCTTTCCCTCTGCTATTTTAGTCCCTGACCTCCTAGATACCTTACACTGGACTTACCTCCCAACTTACTGATTATTTTCCCTTAAAACCTGTCTTCACAGTTTACTTCTTGCTTAGCTTTTAGGTTCATAGGTTCATACTAGGCTATCTGCCCTAGGGCATTTATAAGCCTAGCCAGAGTGTGTTTGGCTTTCGCCACCCATTTTAAATTAATTTTGTTATGCCCTTTTTCGAGGTTAGTATACTGTGCCTCTGTCTAACAGTGACACAGAAGTGATACCCGGGGTAAACCTACGATCTCCCATCCACTCATCAAGATTCCTCTTGAAGAGAGTCAATGAGGGACTCTGCCTAACCTGGACTGGGATTTTATTCCAGAGTGAAGGGAGCCTCTGGGTTATGAATCTGTCCCTCCAGCATGTCCTATTTATTTCAGTGCTGAGGTTCAAGTCTCTCGAGCGCGTAGCTCAATGGGATATGGATTTTCTGAGGTGCAGCATATCCATTAATTCCGGGTTGGACATGGCTTTATATGTCATTCACAGATCGCCTCTGAGCAGGCGGTATGCCACTGAGTAGAGCTGGAGTTTCTTTAACCGAGCAGCATATGGCATCTGTTTGAGCCCTTTGATCCTCTTGGTGAGGTACTTTTGGGGTCTTTCCAGTTGCTGCAGGTGTCTGGTAAGGTACATCCCAAAAGGGGCATTGTACTCAATTATTGGCCTGATGAGGGATGAGTAAAGAGGCACGATGACCTCCCCTGATCTAGATGTGAATCCCTTCATGATTAGGTGGGCTATATAAAATGTTTTTCTAACCACTTTGGCCACGTGGTTGTCAAATGAGAGATTGCTATCAACTTGGGTCCCCAGGTCCCTAATTACTTCTTCTGTACTTAATGGATTACCACCTATGTGGTAATTTGTGGGCACTTTGTTTTTGCCAAAGGGGATGACTATATACTTTTTGGCGTTTAGCTTGAGGCTATGGCTCTGGCACCAGTTGTCTGTTTCTATGAGGCCCTTTTGGAGGAGGCTTGTGTCGGCTGGAGAGTCGATTATGGCGCCCAGTTTGCAGTCATCTGCGAACTTGGTCAGCCACAGTCCTTCCATGTTGGCCTGTACCTCCGAGAAATATATACCGAACAAGAGAGGTCCCAGGACTGAGCCTTGTGGGACACCACTTGTAACTGGTTTGGAGTCTGACATGGCTCCAGCAATTCTAACCATGTGGGTTCTGTCCTTGAGCCAGTTTGCAACCCATCTAGTTACATAGGGGTTTATATTTAAGCTGGTGAGCTTATCTATAATGCCCGAGTGGGGTATTGTATCGAAGGCTTTTGCGAGGTCCAGGTAGGCTGTGTGGACCACCTTCCCCTCATCAATGGCCTTGGTGACTGTTTCAAAGAAATCAACCAGGTTTAAGAGGCAGGATCTGCCATTAACAAAGCCGAACTGGGTAGGATCCAGTATCTGTAGGTCCCCAAATATCTTTATTTATGAGGTCCATGATGATCCTTTTCTTAGCTTTGCAGACCAAGCTAGTCAGGCTTATGGGGCGATAGTTTCCAGGATCCATTGAAGCACCACCTTTGTGGAGAGGGACCACTGTTGCTGTACGCCACTCTTTGGGTGCATATCCTGTAGTAAGGCTGAGATTGAACAGTAGTTTTATGTTTGGGTTTAGCTCTTCTTGGAGTTCATGTAGGACGCAGCCCGGGACACCGTCTGGTCCCATTAATGCTGTGTTTTTTGCTTTGGAGAGGGTGGCTCTTACCTGAGCATCTGAGATGTCAGGGGGCAGCACTCTGCTGGGCTAGATATTTGCCCTTTTGGTGGGGAGGGGGGGAGAAGTTTGCGCTGAACCTGTCAGCTAGGATGTTGGCAATGTCTGTGGGTTCGGTGTATTTTTTGTCATTTTGGACTAATTCTGAGCATATCTGGGAATTCCCACCCAGGTTCCTAACATAACTAAAGAAAGCCTTGTGATTATCCTTAGTGTCCTGTGCAATTTTTCTCTTGAAGCTGGCCTTAGACGATTTTATGAGTGCCCATAGTTTTTTGCTAATACTGATCAGAGATGCCTTCCCTTTTTGGGATTTTGCTCTATCATGTAGTAGCTTCCTCCTTCTATTGTATAGTTTGTTTATGGCTGGGGTCCACCAGACAGGACGTCTGCCTTTGGAGGATTGGGTCTTGGTTTATTTAGGATTGCATGATCCATGCATTCCTGAAGGTGTTCATAGAATGCGTTTATAAAGGATTCTGCGGTCTGGACCGTATTTTCCACAGGCCCGGGGGCTTTGAAGGATTCCACCTCGGTTTTGAGGAGTGTGAAATTTACTTTAGAGAAGTTTTTCACTGTGGTTTTCAGGGCAGGGGGTGGAGTCGGGATGTGAATATCCAGTGAGATTAGTTTATGGTCTGATCTTACCAGTGAGGGATACACTTCTGGTCTGGAGCATAGAGTCCCCATGTTGGTGATGATCAAGTCCAGTATGTTTTCCTCTCTTGTGGGAGTGGTAACAAGTTGTTCCATAGCATTTGAGTTTATAAACTCTAGGAACCTTTGGGCTAGGGTGTTGGAGCTAGAGTAATGCTCCCAGTCTATGTTTGGGTAATTGAAGTCGCCCAATATAATGGTGTTTGGAGAGACCTTCATATTTTCCAGTGTTCTCAGGAAGGCTGAGTGGGGTTCCTGGGTTTGGGAGGGTGGTCTGTAGCAGGCTATAAACTGGAAGGCAGTTTTACCCACTGTTAGTTGCACATGGATAGTCTCTGATGCTTTGTGCTGTGCCACCAACCTGGAGGTGTGGGTATCTTTGACAATATTGCTACTCCCTCCTTTTGTGGTTCGGTCCAAGTTTTGGGACCGAAAAGCATGGTATGAGGTATAACCTGGTAGTGCTGGGGTGCTCTCGGGAGCCTTGAACCAGGTTTCTGTTACTGCACAGATATCGATGTTCTCCATGCTAAGGAGAGTTTTGAGTGCATGCATCTTGAGGTTTAGACTTCTGGCGTTGAGTAACATTACTCTTAGTTTCTTATCCCTTGTGATACCTATGGAGGTGGGTTTGTCTTTTGAGCCTTGCCTAAAAAGGCACTATGGGGGTAGCAAGAGCCTTTGCCAATATCCGAAAGCCCAGGGGTGACAGGTGCAAGCCATTCCTAGCGAAGCATCATGGCTTGTCGAGCATGTCATCCCAGGCTGACAGGCATTGGATCCCCTTTGAAATACTTAAGCCAATTGTTGAAATTGATCATCTTGTCTTCATATTGTGGCATCATTCTTGGTGAGGGTAAGATGCTACTCAAGGTCAGGGTCATACCGGCCTGGGCTACATGCTCAGAGAGCTCCTCTATGCCTCTTTTCATGTAGTCCAGGGAGGTACGTCTCAGGTCATTCACACCAGCATGGACAATGACTGAGTCATATTTGTACTTGCCTTGGAGTGACCTGAGTGCTTGTGTTATGTGGCGGATCCTAGCGCTCGACAGGCAGCTCACCATGACCTTCTCCTTGTTCAGCCTGGTGAGCAGGACGTCAGTGTGCCTGACGATAGAATCACCTATTACAAGTGTATCAGGTGTGTTGTTTAGCCTTAAGGGCTGTGACTGTTCGGCACACTGGCTTTGTGAGCTATGTGTTGCACGTGTTTTGTTTTGGGGTAGCGGTTGCTTGGGTGTGTCTCTGCTTCTTAGGCAGATTTTTATTTAGAGCCTCCGAGTATGTTTTTGTGTGTTTATTTGTTTGGTTTGCTGTCGTGGTAGGTCTATGTGAGACTGGAATTGTAGTGAGTGTGGTTTCCTTCTCCTCCTGACTGGTTTCACCAGTACTGATTTGAGAGAGCTTAGCCTCCAGTATGGCTATATGGTTGCATCTCTCACATGTGTTGGAATTTGTTGGGAGGAGGAGAGGGTTGTCTGTGTACATGAGGCAGTTGTAATATTGCCTCAAGATTCCCAGATTCACCTCTTCTCTCTCTGTTCTCTCCCTTACTACCCCTCTTCTCTCATACATCCTCCCTTCTCCTCCCCTGCCCCATTTTGTACCGACATGCACATACTTGACCAGCCCCTCCTCCCTCTCTTTTAACTTCCACCCCCAATCCCCAACTTATAAATCCACCCCATCTTTCAGGGCGCCATCTTTGTAGGCTAGCCCCTCTCCTGGCTGCTGAGTATTCCCTGTCGGTAGCGTTTGCGGTAAGTTTTGTTTTGTACCTTTTACCTCTGCCTTTGTCTCTCTATAAAACAAAGTTAACTAAGAGGGTAATACCCTCTTTCACGTGCTGTTTTTGTATTATTTGTTGATGCTGTATTTAACTACATTCTACGGCTTTAGTGCATGTGGCTTCCCTATTCCTTACGGGTTGTAAGGACGCTGTGTGTTAAATCAAAAGCAATGATTGATAGTTCTATACTGTCTTGAATACTGCATTGCATAAACTGAGGGTTAAAAGTATCTTGGGTCATTTTACCTCTCCATTCCCCGTATATTATGACTCCAGCCCATATTTACTGTTTCAGCAAGTGATAGTGCAGTAATTGCGAGTGTTCTTTAACTGTACGATGCACACCGACTCTGTTTTGTAGCTACTTTTTATTTCCTTCCTATCCCAGTATCCATTTAAGGTCATACCTTGATTAGACATAGGGACTCGTTCGCGCACTTTTCTTTACTGCGCTTGAGTGCTGAACGAGTACTGTAACTGCTTCTATTACCCTTATTTCCTAAAAATAAGACATAAATTGGCTTATTTTTAGCACTATTGTTCTTTTGTGTGGTATTTCCTAATGGTGAACAAGCAATGTTTGAGTAATGGAACAGATAAATATCCTAATACTTTTGCCTTACAATTAAATTAAATAGAAAAACAACAAGGGTTTTTTAACCCATATTAGTGTTGTGCTTGAGCAACTTGTAACTCGGCACAGCAGGATCCTCGTAGGTAAGCAGTCTCCCCAGCTGTTACAATATTTCTTTTAACGAGTCCTAAGAAACTCTTGCCCCCAGCGCTTCAACCCTCAGGATATGCTGCAGTGTGGCATCTTTTTTCTAAAGGGCTGTTTAACTCAAACGCTTCTTAGCGGTCTTGCCTTGATATTACTGAGTTCTACTCATACTTTACAGGTCAGATTATTACTGTTTGACTTTATGAGCCATTGTTCTTAAATTCTGTGCTACCACTTTGTCTATCTAGACTACTGTTAAAGTGCTAGGACTTGTATAGAAGCATATATATAGGTTATTTTGCATAATATAACCTAGAGTATGCCTAGTTACATTATATTCCATCTGGCTTTTTATCTCTGATTATTTAGATACTGCTTAATTGCCATTCTAAAATCTACTCAGTTATTATTTATGGTTATTAGATATTGATATTAGATATGTGTATTTAGTTTTTGCCTAATTGCTACTCTGAAGCCTTTTTGCATACAGTGTATATAACTATATCTGTGTAAAACTGCCGTTGCTTTAATTATACATGGGTATCCATTGAGCAGTTTTCTTAACCTTTTCCTCTCTAATTCCTTTAAGTGTGCAACCCTCCTGCCAGTGCAAACCCCCCAGCTTCAGTGTCCTGCTGTCTGCCTGAGGCCCAGAGATAGTCCTGACTTCTGTAAAGTGTCTGTTACCTCCTCCTGAGCTTGGAAAGAGTCTTGTCTTCCCTATGTTGTACTGCCTTGGGAAGCAGGAACAGTTAATTTGGAAGTATATACAAAATACTCCTACCTTCTTAACTGCAACAAACTCTTGTCTTATTTTGTTTAAGTGAACGCTCCCTGCAGGACTATCAGCAGCCATAGTCTCTTATTATATTACATCCTGCCTGCCAGAGTTAACCCCCCCCCCCCCAAATTGTCTGTTATAGTCCCATTCCCTATACCCTCCTTCGCCTCTCTCCTAAAACTCTCCCCCCTGCTTTTAAATTATATTTTATTCTTCTCACCTCTCCCAGCCCCTAATCTCTCTAAAACCCCCTTTGGGTAAACTCTATTTACATTACCAGGAATGACCATTAGAGGGCAGTAGTACAACCTTATTACCCATTAGTTACTTTGCTCCCATAATTTAGCCTTTAAACCATATTTTGTCTCCTTCTTACCTCTGATACTCCCTGTACCTATTTCTTTGCCTCTGAATCCACCCTTAGCTCTCCTTTCCCTCTGCTATTTTAGTCCCTGACCTCCTAGATACCTTACACTGGACTTACCTCCCAACTTACTGATTATTTTCCCTCAAAACCTGTCTTCTTGTCTGAACCCGCTCACTCCGCTCCCCTACCCTAGCCCCAAATTCCACCCACTCCCAGTGGTCCTACACTTATACTTCCTAAACCACACCCTCTCTCCCATCCGACCAATCAATTGCTCTCACCACTTACTCCACTTAGCTACACCACTCCTCTTCTGACTCTGTCAAGTGTCCCTACTTAAAGTGCTTTTCCATACCTTATAGCATTACAGTTCCCTTTCCTTAAAGTCTCTCCCACACTTACTAGTTCTTTATTATCTTATCCCAGTCTACCTGCGTTGTATTTGTATAGGTATCCATAACAAAATGTGGACTACAACAAAAGTTATCCTAACCAACTTAATACTCTTATCCACACTTATACTTGCCCTCACCTCAGCCTAACCTGTTTTGAAAAGGTGGATTGCTTCCACCTTTACTACTCTCCAAAACAAACAGCCATTCACCATATTTCCCTCACCCATATTCACATAAACATTATCTCCACTCCCTACTACCTGCTAGCTAAATTCCATCGACTCACACATATTAAGTACAATAACCTCTTAGTAAGGAAAGTGAAACATCAAACTAGCTATACATATAACCCCGTTTCTAAGCTAAAGAACCCCACCTTAAAAGATGGTGACATCCCCCCATATCCCGGCCCAGCCAATGCCTCCACAGTAAATATTCACTGCACCACACCCTCAACCCTTCCAACCCAGACCAGACTCTCCAACTCTTTAATAATAGGACATATCAATATCCGCAGTATTAACAACAAAGTAGCCCATCTCCATGACCTCCTTGATATCCATTCCTTTGATATCGTTTGCCTGACAGAAACTTGGTTAAAACCTAGAACTAAGGATAATGAAATAATCACCCCAGGCTATAACTTATTGAGACAAGACCGCTTAAAACGTAAGGGTGGGGGAGTAGCACTCCTATTTAAAAATTGCTTACAGATCTCCTCTATAACTTATAACCCACCTCTGGACAGTAAGGCTGAAGTCCTCAACTCCAGACTTTAACTCAACCCTAGCAAATCCCTTTACATCATCTGTATCTACCTACCCCCCCGGCAATAACAGCAATACAATAGAAGATATTCTAAGCTGTGTGTACTCAACTTACCCACAAGAAACAATAATACTAGGCAACTTCAATACTGACTGGAAAACTGTCAATACTAAAAACCCTTCCTCACATATTAATCTTTATGGCTTTAGTCAAACAATCACCTCAACAACCAGAATTAACAAACCAACCAAAAAAGAGATCACCTTAGACTAGATACTTATTAATAAACATCCACAAACTTATAATGTAGGAACATTACCTGATGATGTAAGTGATCATACTCTAACTTACATTGTAAGACAAAATAATGATATTTCTAACACCCCTACTTATAGGATCTCACGAACCAAGAAACACTTTAACCCTGTACTATTCCAAAACAAACTCAATGCCTGTGACCGGAAACCTCTAAAAATTCTCCCACTTGAAGTGGCTGTTAAATATTTTAACTCTAAATTTCTAGCAATCCTCGAAGAGCACGCACCTAAATGATCTATTAGAATGAAGTCCAAACCAGCCCCCTGGCTTTCAAAAGAAACCTGACAGAAAATTCTACTTAGTAACAAATCATGGGCTAAGTGGAGAGCTAACAGAACTACCCCCGAACAATAAACTTTTAGACAGTTGAGAAATAGAACAAAAAAGCTATACTCACTGACAAAAAGAACTACTCTTCTAAACTACAGCAAACGCACCAAAATAACCCACAGAAATTTTGGACTAGCATAAATAGACTCCTTCACCCAGGCCACTCTAGTACACCATCCCCTCAAGGCGCTGATCATAATGCCCCACATCAAACGGCCAACACCTTGAACACCTACTTGACTGAGACCGTACAATCCCTAGCCAGTCAGCTTTCCGTTGACAACACAAGGCTCCCTACCTCGATACCTGGATCTCTAACCTCGATACCTGGATGTCTACCAGCATTCCAATTTCAACCCATCTCTACCACTCTCATCTACAAAATCATACTAACACTTCAGCAGACCAGTTACCTTCTGAACACTTGCAAAAAGCAGCCAAAGTAGTTGCCTTTCCTATATCCATCCTGATAAACAGAACCATTAATGAGGGAACCATCCCAGACATCTGGAAAATCTCCCACATTATCCCCCTACATAAAGGTGGTAAATCTAACAATTACCCTAACTACAGGCCGATAGCTCTACTATCACCCTTAGCAAAAGTCATGGAAAAATGCATTCAGCACCAGCTACTAGACCACCTAACTAAACACGACATACTGGCTAACTGTCAGCATGGCTTTAGGCCATTTCATAGCACTACCACCGCTCTCCTATCTTTCACCAACTTCATTAATAAGAACCGTAATAACAACATCCTCTCTTCTGCTCTCTTCATCAACCTTTCAAAGGCTTTTGACATGGTAAACCACCTCCTGCTTATAAATACTCTTGAATCTCTTTCTCTAGACACCCAAGCTATACGATGGTTTAAGTCCTACCTCAACAATAGGCAATAGGCAGTTCTCTGGGAAAATAAACTATCATCCCACCCACCAGTCACCCTTGGAGTCCCTCAGGGCTCCATTTTAGGACCTCTTCTTTTTTCATTATTCATCAATGACCTTCATGTAGCAATCCCTGAAGCCACCTGTATACAATATGCCGATGATTCCACGCTTATATGTTCTGCCAACCCTATTTCTGAACTACATTCACTAAATCAGAAGGAATTCAACTCAGTAGAGGTTTGGTTCTTGAAACGCTACCTCCTTTTGAACACCAAAAAAACTACGCTCATACTCTTTATACCTACCAGTAGGTCCTCTCCTATAGCCTTCTCAGTCAAATCCAACAACGGCACCCTTATATCCCCCAACTCTACCACCAAACTGTTAGGAGTCACAATCAACAATAATTTAACTTTGATAGCCATATAAATAACACCATATAAACAGTAAACGGAAAAATGGGCTCCTTATATAGACTCAAAGCCTTCTTAACTCCAACATCTAGAACCACTATTGCCCACTCTCATTTAATCTCAACTCTTCTTTATGCCTCACCTATTTATACTAACCTAAAAAAAAATAATCTTCTCAAACTAGCCAACTCCTACTACAACAACATTGCCAGATATGCTTCAGCATGCCTTGCAAAGCATCTTCTAAACCAACATGACAGATCTTCATGTTTCCAATCCAAAAACATCTAAGATCTCTGTACCGTTAGCTACTCTGATAGACTAAAAGTCCTCAGTGTCCTACAGGCTGCTGAGAGTTGAACTCTGCTTAGCCTTCCATGCTGTGAAAAACCCGGCCAGTGCTCTTTGAACTGTTTCAGCTAAATAAAACTTGTGGCAAGGCATTCACTTTATCTGAAGTCCTAAACTTATAGTGTCGTGTCAACAACACTAGATGGCAAAACAAGTACTGTCATGTCAACAGCACCAGATGGCAAAACAGGTACTGCCATGTCAACAGCACCAGATAGGAAAACAGGTACTGCCACATCAACAGCACCAGACAGCAAAACAGGTACTGCCACGTCAACAACACTAGATGGCAAAACAGGTACTGCCACGTCAACAGCACCAGCTGGCAAAACAGGTACTGCCATGTCAATAGCACCAGATAGCAAAACAGGTACTGCCACGTCAACAGCGCCAGATAGCAAAACAGGTAATGCCACGTCAACAGCACCAGATAGCAAAACAGGTACTGTCACGTCAACAGCACCAGATGACAAAACAGTTACTGACACATCAACAACACCAGATAGCAAAACAGGTACTGCCACGTCAACAACACCAGATGGCCAAACAGGTACTGTCATGTCAACAGCACCAGCTGGCAAAACAGGTACTGCCATGTCAACAGCACCAGACAGAAAAACAGTACTGCTACATCAACAACACCAGATGGCAAAATAGGTACTGTCATGTCAACAACACCAGATGCAAAACAGGTACTGCCAAGTCAACAGCACCAGATAGCAAACAGGTACTGCCACATCAACATCACCAGATAGCAAAACAAGTACTGCTACATCAACATCACCAGATGGCAAAACAGGTACTGCCACGTCAACAACACCAGATGGCAAAACAGGTACTGTCATGTCAAAAGCACCAGATGGCAAAACAGGTAGTGCCACATCAACAGCACCAGATGGCAAAACAGATACTGCCGTGTCAACAACACCAGATGGCAAAACAGATTCTGCCACATCAACAACACCAGATGGCAAAACAGGTACTGTCATGTCAAGAGCACCAGATGGCAAAACAGGTTCTGCCACATCAACAACACCAGATGGCAAAACAGGTACTGTCATGTCAAAAGCACCAGATGGTAAACAGGTACTGCCACATCAACAACACCAGATGGCAAAACAGGTACTGCTACATCAACAACACCAGATGGCAAAGTAGGTACTGTCATGTCAACAACACTAGACAGCAAAACAGGTAGTGCCACGTCAACAGCACCAGATGGCAAAACAGGTACTGCCACTTCAACAACACCAGATGGCAAAACAGGTACTGCCACATCAACAACACCAGATGGCAAAACAGGTACTGTCATGCCAACAGCACCAGATGGCAAAACAGGTACTGTTATGTCAACAGCACCATATGGCAAAACAGGTACTGCCATGTCATCAACACCAATTGGCAAAACAAGTACTGCCATGTCCACAACACCAGATAGAAAAACAGGTACTGCCACATCAACAACACTAGATAGCAAAACAGGTATTGCCACATCAACAACACCAGATAGCAAAACAGGTACTGTCATGTCAACAGCACCAGATGGCAAAACAGCTACTGCCACGTCAACAGCACCAGATGGCAAAACAGGTACTGCCACTTCAACAACACCAGATGGCAAAACAGGTGCTGCCATGTCAACAACACCAGATGGCAAAACAGGTACTGTCACACCAACAACACCAGATGGCAAAACAGTTACTGCCACATCAACAATACCAGATGGCAAAACAGGTACTGCCACGTCAAAACACCATATGGCAAAACAGGTACTGTCACGACAACAGCACCAGATAGCAAAGCAGGTACTGTCACGGCAGCATTACCAGATAGCAAAACAGGTACTGATGCATCAACAGCACCACATGGCAAAACAGGTACTTTCACGTGAACAACACCAGATGGCAAAACAGTTAGTGCCACATCAGTAATACCAGATGGCAAAACAGGTACTGCCTCTTCAACAACACCAGATGGCAAAACAGGTACTGTCAGTCAACAATGCCAGATGGCAAAATAGGTACTGCCACGTCAACAACACCAGATGGCAAAACAGGTACTGTCACATCAACAATGCCAGATGGCAAAACAGGTACTGCCACGTCAAAACACCATATGGGAAAACAGGTACTGTCACGACAACAGCACCAGATAGCAAAGCAGGTACTGTCACGTCAGCATTACCAGATAGCAAAACAGGTACTGATGCATCAACAGCACCACAGGGCAAAACAGGTACTTTCACGTGAACAACACCAGATGGCAAAACAGTTAGTGCCACATCAGTAATACCAGATGGCAAAACAGGTACTGCCTCTTCAACAACACCAGATGGCAAAACAGGTACTGTCATGTCAACAATGCCAGATGGCAAAATAGGTACTGCCACGTCAACAACACCAGATGGCAAAACAGGTACTGTCACGTCAACAACACCAGATGGCAAAATAGGTACTGCCACATCAGCAACACCAGATGGCAAAACAGGTACTGTCACGTCAACAAGAGTTGGCAAAACAGGTACTGCCACATCAATAAAACCAGATGGAAAAGCAGGTACTGCCGCATCCACAACACCTGACGACAAAACAGTTACTGCCATGTCAACAATACCAGATGGTAAAATGGTTACTGTCATGTCAACAACACCAGATACCAAAACAAGTATTGCCATGTCCACAACACCAGATGGCAAAACAGTTACTGCCATGTCAGCAACACCAGATGGTAGAACAGATACTGCCACATCAACAACCCAGGTGGCAAAACAGGCACTGCCATGCCCACAAAACCAGATGGCAAAGCAGGTACTGTCATATCAATAGCACCAGATGGCAAAACAATTACTGCCATGTCACCAATACCAGATGGTAGAACGGGTACTGCCATGTCAACAACACCAGATAGAAAAACAGGTGCTGCCATGTCCTCAACACCAGACAGCAAAACAATTATTGCCATGTCAACAACATCCGATTGCAAAACAGGTACTGCCATGTCCACAACACCAGATGGCAAAACAGATACCTAACATTTGTGGCAGTATATCCTCATTTATGAAACAGACTGCCCTTATATATCAAGCAGATTACTTCCCTAGCAACCTTTAAAACCAATATGAATGGCTAGGTTTAATGGGGAACATTGTTAGCCTTCTACTAGTACTGGGTGATGTGGAGGAGCTTCTTGATAATCTTCTTGGTCATAATAACCTATGAACCTCCACTTCTATACACCTAAATGCCAATTTCTAAATAATTAGGCCTATCACTGTATATAATGCCCTCCCTGAACATCTAAACCAACTCAAAAGACCACAACCTAACAAATCCCAATGAGGCCCATCTCAGTGTGACACTGTTCAGTTATTTAAGGATAAACAAGAAAACAACATTGTCCAGGCTGACATCAAGGCTCTTCAGCTGACTAAGGCTGCAGATTATTATCATCTCACCAGGTGACATTCACATCCTCCAAAAGCGACTAACCCACCAAAACTCCTAGTGTTGGGGCCACTGTATTAACTCATTGTAAAGAAATCCGTATTTTTTTGGTAACTAAGAATACCCATGAACCAACCTCATAAATGATACCGGACTCAAAACGAATAAAGTCATAAAAGACCTAGGTAAATTCATGGACAACAAATGCTCATTAAACCACCTTGTATCAACTCTCATTAGGAAATCATTCTGCCTAATACAATTAATAAATAAAGTCATATCATTTAGGTTCAAAGAAGTTGTAATCACTCTCTGTTCCTCCCAGTCCGACACCAATAGTAAATAATAATGCTAGAATGCTCCCACCTTTGCATGCATCAATCCAAACATATTGTCCAACAAGAAAAAACACAATTCCTCACCAAGGAAATCTCAGGTATGAGCTCCCAAAACTACACATTTGTCATTGTACTACATGTCCTACAGACTTCTACATATCACCATCTGCTGAGCTTATCCAAATGACCATCCCTTGCTTGACATTTTAATGTTATCAGTAACAGTAACTATCATAGGGATCAAAATCTACTCTGTAATATTAACATGACCTTTTGGTGGGATAGATACTTCTCCCAGAGGATCCCCTTGGGTGTAATAAGCCCTCTTTATGTATCAAAATAGCTCCCTAATTCTATTTAAATCCAATCTAGGCAAGTGGATGGGAATCCAGCTTTGGTTAAGCTCCTCAGACCATTATGAAGAGAAGGAGCAAGCAGTGGAGTTGCAGTGGTTAGGCTTCTTAATGGTTGACTTGGCTGATATTCTAGTATAGGCCGATGAATCTAAAAAGCTATGAACATGCAGGTGCTACTTAGGCCAGTGCCACAGAGCTGTAACTGGACATATTTGTTAACCCATCAAAATAAACAGGAAGGAAACTGGTAATCGTAAAAGGAAATGAAAGACAGAAACTTCTCAGGCTGGTGAAGAATCCGGTCATGGTGGGACCCAACGAAACTGGTAGTTGTAAAAGGAAATGAAAGACAGAAACTTCTCAGGCTGGTGAAGAATCCGGTCATGGTGGGACCCAACGAAACTGGTAGTCGTAAAAGGACATGAAAGACAGAAACTTCTAAGGCTGGTGAAGAATCCGGTCATGGTGGGACCCAACGAAACTGGTAGTCGTAAAAGGAAATGAAAGGCAGAAACTTCTCAGGCTGGTGAAGAATCCGGTCATGGTGGGACCCAACGAAACTGGTAGTCGTAAAAGGAAATGAAAGACAGAAACTTCTCAGGTTGGTGAAGAATCCGGTCATGGTGGGACCCAACGAAACTGGTAGTCGTAAAAGGAAATGAAAGGCAGAAACTTCTCAGGTTGGGGAAGAATCCGGTCATGGTGGGACCCAACGAAACTGGTAGTCGTAAAAGGAAATGAAAGACGGAAACTTCTCAGGTTGGTGAAGAATCTGGTCATGGTGGGACCCAACGAAACTGGTAGTTGTAAAAGGAAATGAAAGGCAGAAACTTCTCAGGTTGGTGAAGAATCTGGTCATGGTGGGACCCAACGAAACTGGTAGTCGTAAAAGGAAATGAAAGGCAGAAACTTCTCAGGTTGGTGAAGAATCTGGTCATGGTGGGACCCAACGAAACTGGTAGTTGTAAAAGGAAATGAAAGGCAGAAACTTCTCAGGTTGGTGAAGAATCTGGTCATGGTGGGACCCAACGAAACTGGTAGTTGTAAAAGGAAATGAAAGGCAAAATCTTCTCAGGTTGGTGAAGAATCTGGTCATGGTGGGACCCAACGAAACTGGTAGTCGTAAAAGGAAATGAAAGGCAGAAACTTCTCAGGTTGGTGAAGAATCCGGTCATGGTGGGACCCAACGAAACTGGTAGTCGTAAAAGGAAATGAAAGGCAGAAACTTCTCAGGCTGGTGAAGAATCCGGTCATGGTGGGACCCAAAGAAACTGGTAGTCGTAAAAGGAAATGAAAGGCAGAAACTTCTCAGGCTGGTGAAGAATCCGGTCATGGTGGGACCCAACGAAACTGGTACTTGTAAAAGGAAATGAAAGGCAGAAACTTCTCAGGTTGGTGAAGAATCTGGTCATGGTGGGACCCGCTGATGGAGATATTTGGCAGAGCAATGGTCACTGCAAAAGTGCCGCAGGACTGAAAAATGCCAGGATTAATAACATCTACAAATGGGAAAGCCAGATGAATCCAGGAAATTACAGGTCTGTTAGGCTAACAAGATAGTCAGTGAAAGTAATGAGGGAATTCTGAAGAAAAGGCTGATCGACGTAAGAGAGGACAATCAACCGAATGGGTCACGGCCAAAAGGCGGTATCACTCAAACTAGCAATAGTTTAATTACTGTGTTAGAGGAGACCTTCTCGGGAGAGTACCTGTACATAGGGTCTACTTGGGCTTCTCCAGGGCCTTTAACATGGTCCCACACAAGTAGATGGATGAGAGGTTTGGGATAGTACTGACACTGAGGAATTGGAAAGTGGTGTGGCAGAAGGGTGGGACACAGGCGGCTATGGTAAAGACAGTGATGTTATGGACATGGGAAGCGATGATGGTGTACCACAGAGGTCAGTCCTGGGTGCAGTATTATTCCAGGGATGTTCACTTCAAATATACCTGAATAACTAGAAAACAGGATCAGCCTCTGTGGACAGAGGTTGGTGTAGTAGTGCTGGATTGGGGAAGGGTCTAGGGGCAAATTTAGAAGGGGCTAAGCAAGTGGGCAGAAGGAGGTTCACAGCAAACAAATGCAGTATTACACTCAATCCACAATAGCTCTGGTGTGGAATACCAGCTGTGGGTGCAGAACTGATCAAAGTCAAAGTAAACTTTAAAGAGCAACAGGAGAGTAGAACTACACAACAAACACAACAACAGGAATAGATTCAGTAGAAATATAAGGCTATGCAAAAAACAGTACCATAATAAATAAGAGAGGCAAACACGTAAACTTACCCACCACCAATACATAGGATCATATGATCATAGGAGGTTACTAGGCTATTGGCCCTGAGGCCCTTATAAGCCTAGCTAAGAGTTTAGCCCATGTTTAGACAAGTCAGCACTCAATGCCCCTGTCCAGCAGGGACTCGGGTGGAATTCCAGGGATGTATTTTCTGTTTCCCACCCAGTTATCCAGGTTGTGCTTAAAAAAGGATAAAGAGGTACTCTACTTGAGGTGGAGAGGGAGTCTATTCCACAGATGGGGGAGTCTCTGGGACACAAATCTTTAATGCCAACAAGTCCTATGGACATCACAGACCAGGTTGAGGCCGTGCATGCAGGTTACTTGAGTGGAGCTTGACTTGCATATATGCAGCAGTCCCATCAAGGTGGAGTCCAAAATCTCCTTGTATGCCAGACAGAAGTCACCTCTGATGAATCTGTATGAAACTAAGTAGAGGTACAGGGCTTTTAACCTATCTGTGTATGGTAAATTTTTGAGGCCCTGGATTATCCTGGTGAGGAACCTCTGTGGTCTGTCCAGCTGCTGCATGTGCTTTGTAAGGTATGTGTCGAACGGGGCATTGTACTCAATAATGGGCCTTATAAGGGAAGAATACAGGGATGTTATGACCTCCTTCTCCCTGGATAACCTTACCTTTGAGGTGGCAACATGGTGGTCAAAAGTCAAGTTGCTATCACACTGGGTGCCCAAATCCCTCACAACTGATTGCATGCTTAGGACGCTGTTATTAATGTGATAATTTGTGGGGATGTCACTCTCCCCAAAGGGGATGATGATGTATTTTTTGGTATTCAGCTTGAGGCCATGTTTCTGGCATCAGTCATTTGTTTGGGTGAGACCCTCTTGAAGGATGTCCACTCATTAGGGGAATTGATTACAGTGCCCAGCTTGCAATCATCTGCAAATTTGGTCAGCCATAACCCATTGGTTTTGGCCTTAAACTCAGAAAAGTATATCCCAAATAACAGAGGCCCCAAGTCCAAACCCTGGGATACGCCACTCTTTACAGGTCTACTGCTTGAGGTGGCTTCCTCTATTTTGACAAGGTGGATTCTATCAGTGAGATAGTTAGCTAACCATCTGGTAATATATGAATTGATTCCTAGTTGAGAGAGTTTATCTGTTATGCCTGAGTGGGGAGTAGTATCAAAGGCTTTGACCAGGTCAAGGTAGGCAGTGTGCGCCATCTTCCCTTCATCCATGGCTTTGGTGACTGTCTCAAAGAAGTCGACCAAATTTATCTGACATGACCTCCTCTTGATGAAGCCAAACTGTGTGGGATTGAGTGTTTGGAGGTTGCCAATGTTCTTGTTAATGAGGTCCATGATAATTCATTCCATGACCTTGCAGATCAGGCTAGTTAGGCTGATGGGTCTATAATTTCCTGGATCGGTGGACGCTCCACCTTTGTACAAAGGGATGATAGTAGTTGTCCTCCACTCAGATGGGATAAAGCCGGTACTCAAGCTTTGGTTAAATAGGGCACCTAATGGTGCTGCAAGTTCCTGCCTAAGTTCATGTAGGATGCTGCCTGTGATGTTATCGGGTTCCATGGAGGCTGTATTTTTTGCATTTGAGAGAGCAGTGATGACCTGTTTCCTAGAGGAAGGGGGCAGGTACTGGGGATGTCCTGATTTACTGATGGGGGGACAGAGGGGTGAAGTTTTCACTGAATCTGTCAGCCAGCAAGTTTTCTATATCTACAGCATTTGTATATGTGGTGTCCTTGACCACCAGTTCTGAACAGATCTGGGCGCTTCCTTTGAGATTGTGGACATATGTGAAGAAAGACTTATGATTGTCTTTAGTAGATGTGGCTAGTTTGGACTCGAAGTTTGCTTTGGAGGATTTCACTAGTGCTCTTATTTGCTTGTTCAGGTTAAGGAGAGATTGCTTTCAGTTGGGCACCTGCTCCTTCTTGGTCCTGGACAGCAATTGTTTTCCTTTTGTTATAGAGTTTATTTATTGCAGATGTCCACCAGACAGGTTTACTCTTCATTGCGGAGGATGACTTAGTCTTGTTGGGTATTCCTGATTCCATGCATATTTATTTATTTATTTGTGTTTCATTGACTGGGTTATTCCAACTGGGCCAAAGACCCATTTTCAATTGAGACCTGAGGAGAAAAGCTCCACACAAAAAATATGTTGACTATACAAGAAATATTAACAAGATATAAAAAACAGCAAATATACAAATGAACAAATACTAAATGAATAACACACAGAAGATAACATAGAGCACAAAAAATTATAAATAACAGACCTAAAAATATATTTTTTCTAATAAACATATCAGATAAACCAGGAAATGCATGTTTAAAATAAATGTAGGAACTGACTAGACAGAGAAAGTAAAAAAAAAAAACTATTGATGTTGAGGTAAAAATAGGGAGGTAGAGAATGCATAAAAGAGTAATTAAGTATAAGGAAGTGAGCAGAAGCATTTTGTTTTGGAGGAAAAAGACATGGACTAGAGTATATATGTATATATATATATATATATATATATATATATATATAGATATATAGATATATATATAGATATATATATAGATATATATATATATATATATGCTCATATAGTACATTGATGTAGGTTTGGACATATTTGTCAGTTCCTAGAAAGGGGGAGGGGGTGTGAAGCTGTTTATACCACCCCTCAGGAGGCTGTAATCAGCTTTGGAGAAGTTTTTTTGTTTGACTCTAGCTGTGTGTGGGGGGGCGGGCGGCAGTGGAGATGGTGACTTCAAAAGTGACCGCTTTGTGGTCGGATCTTACCAGGGAGGATGATACTGTAGGGGTGCTGCAGTGGTTACTCTTGTTGGTTAATACAAATTCCAAGATATTATCACCTCTTTTGGGGGTATTGACTAGCTCTTCCAAGGCATTTGCATTGACAAAATCTAGGAATCTCTGGGCATTTGTGTTCTGGTATGAGTAGTCCTTCCAATCTATGTTTGGGTAGTTAAAGTCACCCAGGATCAGGGTAAAGGGTTGAATCTTGATAGATTCGAAGAGGTCCAGATAGGTGGACTGGGCATCTTGAGTCAGATTTGGGGGCCTGTAGCTAGCTATGATTTAGGGGTTTTGTCAATGGTTAACTGCACCTGGAGTGTCTTCTGTGTTTCATACTGTTTGACCAGCCTGGACGTGTGTATGCCTTTAACATATATTGAAACTCCACCTCCTTTGGCTTTACTGCCCACAGTTTGGGGTCTGAATGTATGATAGGATGAGTAACCAGGTATGGCTGGGGTGCTCTCTGCAGCTTTGAACCAGGTTTTTGTGACTGCGCAGATGTCAGCATTTTCTAGGGTTAAGAATGCTTACAATGAGTGCAGTTTCATGTTTAGACTCCTAGCATTTAGCAACATGACCTTTAATTTGTGTTTTGTTGAAATTGTTACGTTGGTAATTTTAACTTCATCCCTTTTCCTAAAAAAGGCACTATGGGGAGGAAAGAGCCTTTGCCAGAAGCCTGAAGCCCAAGTGAGACAGATGCAGGCCATCTCTGGCAAAGGATTGTGGCTTGTTGATCATATCTTCCCTGGCTGTCAGGTACTGGATCCCCCTGTAATGACATGTGAAACTAGGCCAGTTGTTAAAGTCAATAATTTTCTGTTTGTATTGAGGCATCATTCTGGGTAACGGTAGAATGCTGATTAAGGCTATGTACATACCTGCCTGGGACACATATTCAGCGAGTTCAATCATGTCTCTCTTCATATAATCCAGAGAGGTATGTCTGAAGTCATTCATGCCAACATGGACTATGACAGTCATAACAGTACATGTTGTTGATAGACTTGAGTGCATATGTGATATGGTGGATTCTGGCCCCTGACAGACAACTAACTGTGGCTTTCTCCTTATCCAGTTTAGGTTCATAGGTAGGTACTAGCCTATCTAAGGCATTTATGAATGTGTTGACTTTACCCCCTTAGATTAGTTCCCTGTGCCTCTGTCCAGCAGAGCCATTGAAGTGATCCCTGGGGTAAACTTTCTGTTTCCCATCCACTCATCAAGGTTTCTCTTGAAGAGGGTTCACGAGGAGCTCTGCCTAATCCTATCCAGTTTAGGTTCATAGGTAGGTACTAGCCTATCTGCCCGAAGGCATTTATAAGCCTAGCCAGAATGTGTTGACTTTTCGCTTTCGCCTTAGATTAGTTCCTGTGCCTCTGTCCAGCAGAGCCATTGAAGTGATCCCTGGGGTAAACTTTCTGTTTCCCATCCACTCATCAAGGTTTCTCTTGAAGAGGGTTCACGACTAATGTAGATTGGAATCTTGTTCCAGAGCATGGGAAGTATCTGGGACAGGAATCTATCCCTCCAGCACATCCTATTTATTGTTGTGGTGTGGTTTAGATCACTGGAGCATGTGGCTTAAGGGGAAATGGTTTTCTTTAGGTGGAGCATGTCCATCAATTCTGGGTTGGACATGGCCTTGTATGTCAGGCAGAGATCACCTTTGAGTAGGCAGTATGCAACTGAGTACAGCTGGAGTTTCTTCACTCGAGCTGCATAGGGCATCTGCTTGAGGCCAGTGATCCTCTTGGTGAGGTACTTCTGTGGTCTTTCCAGTTGTTGCAGGTGTCTTGTAAGGTACATCCCAAATGGGGCATTGTACTCTATGATGGGTCTGATGAGTGATGTGTAGAGGGGCCCAATGACCTCTTTCGATCTGGATGCAAACCCTTTTGTGATTAGGTGGGCCACATAAAAGGATTTTCTAACCACTTTGGCAATGTGATTATCAAAAGAGAGGTTACTATCTACTTGGGTCTCCAGATCCCTTATTACGTCTTCCATATTTAGGGGGCTACCACCTATGTGGTAGTTTGTGGGTACTTTGTTTTTTCCAAAGGGGATGACTATGCACTTTTTGGCATTTAGCTTGAGGCCATGGTTTTGACACCAGGTATCTGTCTCAATGAGACCCTTTTGGAGGATGTCTGTGTCAGCCGGAGAGTCAGTTATAGCCTCTAGTTTGCAGTTATCTGCATACTTGCTCACCTCTGAGAAGTATATGCTGAACAGGAGGGGTTCTAGGACTGAGCCCTGGGGAATGCCACTTGTAACGGTTTAGAGTCAGACCTAGCTCCTGTGAGTTCTGTCCGTGAGCCAGTTGGCAACCCATCTGGGTTTATGTTCGGGCTGGTGAGCTTGTCAAAAATACCCAAGTGGAATAGTGTGCGAGGTCTAGGTAGGCTATGTGGACCACCTTTCCCTCGTCTATAGCCTTGGTAACTGTCTCAAAGAAGTCCACCAGGTTTTGGAGGCATGATCTGCCCTTAACAAAGCCAAACTAGGTAGGGTCCAGTGTTTGGATGTTCCCAATGTCTCTGTTAATGAGATCCATGATGATGCAATCCATGGCTTTACAAACCAAGCTAATCAGGCTTATAGGGCAATAGTTCCTGGGGTCCGTTGTGGCTCCACCTTTGTGGAGCAGAATAACCACTCTATGGGTATGTAGCCTGTGGAGAGGCTGAGTTTGAACAGTGTGTTTAGGTGAGGGGTTAGTTCATCTTTGAGCTCGTGTAGGACACAGCCTGGGACACCATCCGGTCCCATTGATACTGTGTTTTTGGCTTTGGAGAGGGCTGTTTTAACCTGAGTGTCTGTGATTTCAGGGGCACTACATTCTTCTAGTATAGTTATGGGCCCTTTTGGGGGTGAAAGTGGGATGAAGTTTGCACTAAACCTGTCTGCCAGGATGTTGGCGATATCGGTCGGTTCAGTGTATTTTGTGCCATTCTGCATTAACTCCGAGCAGATCTGAGAATTGACACTTAGATTTTTGACATAGCTAAAGAATCCCTTGTGGTTATCTTTAGAGTCCATGGCAATTTCTTCGGATGATTTTATGAGGGAATGTAGTTTCTTGCTGATACTGATCAGGGATGTCTTCCCTTCTTGGGATTTTACTCTTTTCTGTACTAGTTTCCACTTTCTATTGTATAGCTTGTTTATGGCAGGGGTCCACCAGACTGGTTTCCTATTCTTGGATGAGTGAGTCTTGGTTTTGTTTGGGATAGCAGGATCCATGCATTCTTGTAGGTGCCCGTAGAGTGCATTAGTAAAGGATTTTGCAGCTTGGACAGTGTTATCCTTTAGCATGGGGGCTTTGAAACTTCCCTCCTCAGTCTTACGTAATGTGAAGTTTGCTTTTGAAATGTTTTTCACGGTGGCTTCTTTGACCGGGGGAGGTGGCGGAATGTGGATATACAGAGTGATTAGTTTATGGTCAGATCTAACCAGCGAGAGGTTGACCTCTGGTGTGGAACACTGGTCATCCATGTTGGTGATGACCAGGTCCAATATGTTGTCACCTTTGGTGGGGGTGTTGACCAGTTGATCCAGGGCATTTGAGTTTATAAATTCTAGGAAATGTTGGGCAAGGGAGTTTGTACTTGAGTAGTTCTCCCAGTTAATGTTTGGGTAATTGAAATCACCCAATATCAGGGTGACCATTATGTTTCCCAGTGTTTCCAGGAATGCAGAGTGGGGTCTTGGGACATGGTGGGTGATCTATAGCTATAATTTGAATAGCAGTTTTGCCCATTATTAGTTCGTGGATGATCTCTGAAGCATCGTGCTGTGCCACTAACCTGGAGGTGTGGTTATCCTTGATGAATATGGATACGCCCCTGCCTTTTGTATTTTAGTCTGGGTTTTGTGGCCGAAATGTATGGTATGAGTTGTAGCCTGGTAGTACTGGGGTGCTCTCTGTAAACCAGGTTTCTGTTGCTGCACATATATCAATTTTCTCCATACTGAGGAGTGTCTCAAAGAGCCTTTGCCAGAAGCCTGAAGCCCAAGTGAGACAGATGCAGGCCATCTCTGGCAAAGGATTGTGGCTTGTTGATCATATCTTCCCTGGCTGTCAGGTACTGGATCCCCCTGTAATGACATGCGAAACTAAGCCAATTGTTAAAGTCAATAATTTTCTGTTTGTATTGAGGCATCATTCTGGGTAACGGTAGAATGCTGATTAAGGCTATGTAGATACCTGCCTGGGACACATATTCAGTGAGTTCAATCATGTCTCTCTTCATATAATCCAGGGAGGTATGTCTGAAGTCATTCATGCCAACATGGACTATGACAGTCATAACAGTACATGTTGTTGATAGACTTGAGTGCATATGTGATATGGTGGATTCTGGCCCCTGACAGACAACTAACTGTGGCTTTCTCCTTATCCAGTTTAGATTCATAGGTTCATAGGTAGGTACTAGCCTATCTGCCCGAAGGCATTTATAAGCCTAGCCGGAATGTGTTGGCTTTCGCCGCCCCCTTAGATTAGTTCCCTGTGCCTCTGTCCAGCAGAGCCATTGAAGTGATCCCTGGGGTAAACTTTCTGTTTCCCATCCACTCATCAAGGTTTCTCTTGAAGAGGGTTCACGAGGAGCTCTGCCTAATGTAGATTGGAATCTTGTTCCAGAGCATGGGAAGTCTCTGGGACAGGAATCTATCCCTCCAGCACATCCTATTTATTGTTGTGGTGCGGTTTAGATCACTGGAGCATGTGGCTCAAGGGGAAATGGTTTTCTTTAGGTGGAGCATGTCCATCAATTCTGGGTTGGACATGGCCTTATATGTCAGGCAGAGATCATCTTTGAGTAGGCAGTATGCAACCGAGTACAGCTGGAGTTTCTTCACTCGAGCTGCATAGGGCATCTGCTTGAGGCCAGTGATCCTCTTGATGAGGTACTTCTGTGGTCTTTCCAATTGTTGCAGGTGTCTTGTAAGGTACATCCCAAATGGGGCATTGTACTCTATGATGGGTCTGATAAGTGATGTGTAGAGGGGCCCGATGACCTCTTTCGATCTGGATGCAAACTCTTTTGTGATTAGGTGGGCCACATAAAAGGATTTTCTAACCACTTTGGCAATGTGATTATCAAAAGAGAGGTTACTATCTACTTGGGTCCCCAGATCCCTTATTACGTCTTCCGTATTTAGGGGGCTACCACCTATGTGGTAGTTTGTGGGTTCTTTGTTTTTTCCAAAGGGGATGACTATGCACTTTTTGGCATTTAGCTTGAGGCTATGGTTTTGACACCAGGTATCTGTCTCAATGAGACCCTTTTGGAGGATGTCTGTGTCAGCCGGAGAGTCAATTATAGCCTCTAGTTTGCAGTCGTCTGCGTACTTGGTCAGCCATAGTCCTCCTGTGCTTGCATGTACCTCTGAGAAGTATATGCTGAGCAGGAGGGATCCTAGGACTGAGCCCTGGGGAATGGCACTTGTAACTGGTTTAGAGTCAGACCTAGCTCCCACAACTCTTACCATGTGGGTTCTGTCCGTGAGCCAGTTGGCAATCCATCTTGTGACGTAGGGGTTTATGTTCAGGCTGGTGAGCTTGTCTAAAATACCCAAGTGGGGAATAGTGTCGAAGGCCTTTGCGAGGTCTAGGTAGGCTATGTGGACCACCTTTCCCTCGTCTATAGCCTTGGTAACTGTCTCAAAGAAGTCCACCAGGTTTTGGAGGCATGATCTGCCCTTAACAAAGCCGAACTGGGTAGGGTCCAGTGTTTGGATGTTCCCAGTGCCTCTGTTAATGAGATCCATGATGATGCAATCCATGGCTTTGCAGACCAAGCTAATCAGGCTTATAGGGCAATAGTTCCCGGGGTTCGTTGTGGCTCCACCTTTGTGGAGCAGAATAACCGTTGCTGTGCACCACTCTATGGGTATGTAGCCTGTGGAGAGGCTGAGTTTGAACAGTGTGTTTAGGTGAGGGGTTAGTTCATCTTTGAGCTCGTGTAGGACACAGCCTGGGACACCATCCGGTCCCATTGATACTGTGTTTTTGGCTTTGGAGAGGGCTGTTTTAACCTGAGTGTCTGTGATTTCAGGGGCACTACATTCTTCTGGTATAGTTATGGACCCTTTTGGGGGTGAAAGGGGGATGAAGTTTGCATTAAACCTGTCTGCCAGGATGTTGGCGATATCAGTCGGTTCAGTGTATGCCATTCTGCATTAACTCCAAGCAGATCTGAGAATTGCCACTTAGATTTTTGACATAGCTAAAGAATCCCTTGTGGTTATCTTTGGAGTCCATGGCAATTTTTTTTTCGAAGCTAGCCTTGGATGATTTTATGAGGGAATGTAGTTTCTTGCTGATACTGATCAGGGATGTCTTCCCTTCTTGGAATTTTACTCTTTTCTGTACTAGTTTCCACTTTCTACTGTATAGCTTGTTTATGGCAGGGGTCCACCAGACTGGTTTCCTATTCTTGGATGAGTGAGTCTTGGTTTTGTTTGGGATAGCAGGATCCATGCATTCTTGTAGGTGCCCGTAGAGTGCATTAGTAAAGGATTTTGCAGCTTGGACAGTGTTATCCTTTAGCATGGGAGCTTTGAAACTTCCCGCCTCAGTCTTACGTAATGTGAAGTTTGCTTTTGAAATGTTTTTCACGGTGGCTTTTTTGACCGGGGGAGGTGGCGGAATGTGGATATCCAGAGTGATTAGTTTATGGTCTGATCTAACCAGCGAGAGGTTGACCTCTGGTGTGGAACACCGGTCACCCATGTTGGTGATGACCAGGTCCAATATGTTGTCACCTCTGGTGGGGGTGTTGACCAGTTGATCCAGGGCATTTGAGTTTATAAATTCTAGGAAATGATGGGCAAAGGAGTCAGTACTTGAGTAGTTCTCCCAGTTAATGTTTGGGTAATTGAAATCACCCAATATCAGGATGTTTGGTAGGACCTTTATGTTTCCCAGTGTTTCCAGGAATGCAGAGTGGGGGTCTTGGGACATGGTGGGTGATCTATAGCAAGCTATAATTTGAATAGCAGTTTTGCCCATTGTTAGTTGCAAGTGGATGATCTCTGAAGCATCGTGCTGTGCCACTAACCTGGAGGTGTGGGTATCCTTGATGAATATGGATACTCCCCTGCCTTTTGTATTTTAGTCTGGGTTTTGTGGCCGAAATGTATGGTATGAGTTGTAGCCTGGTAGTACTGGGGTGCTCTCTGGAGCCTTAAACCAGGTTTCTGTTGCTGCACATATATCAATTTTCTCCATACTGAGGAGTGTCTCAAGTGCGTGCATTTTGAGGTTTAGACTTCTGGCATTGAGTAGCATTACCCTCAGTTTTTTGTTACTTGTGCTATTTACGGCAGAGGGTTTGTCTTTTGAGCCTTACCTAAAAAAGGCACTATGGGGGTGGAAAGAACCTTGGCCAGTATTCGAAAGATTAAGTGTGACAGGTGCAAGCTGTCTCTAGCGACACAGCGTGGCTTGTCGAGCATGTGATCCCATGCTGACAGACACTGGATCCCCTTTGAATGACACTAGAAGCTTAGCTAGTTGTTGAAATTGATGATTTATTCTCTATACTGTGGTATCATTCTTGGTGAGGGCAGGATGCTACTCAGGGTTAGGGTCATACCAGCCTGGGCGACGTGATCAGAGAGCTCCTCCATGTCTCTTTTCATGTAGTCCAGGGAGGTATGGCTCAGGTTATTCACACCAACACGGACAATGACAGAGTCATATTTGTACTTGTTCTGCAGTGACCTGAGTGCTTGTGTTATGTGGCGGATCCTGGCACCCGACAGGCAGCTAACAGTAACCTTCTCCTTGTTCAGCCTAGTGAGTGGGACGTCCGTGTTCCTGACTCTACAGTCACCTATTGCTAGTGTTTTGGGTATGTTATTTTGCCTTAAGGGCTGTGATTGCGTGGCACACTGGTTTTGTGAAGTATGTGTTTCATGGTTTGTGTTGGGGGGGTGGAGGTTGCTTGTATGTCTACTTTGGAGGTCTCTGTTGCTTTAGCAGATTTTTATTTAGAGCATCCGAGTATGTTTTCATGTATTTATGTGTGTTTTTTGCCAGTGCTGGTTTCATACGTCTGTGTGAGACTGGTGGTGTGATGCAAGTGATTCCCTTCTCCTCTTGACTTCCTGGTCCAGTCTTGGCTTGAGAGAGCTTAGCCTCCAGTTTGGCTGTATAATTGCATCTCTCACGTGTATTACTGTTTTGGTGGAAGGAGGAGAGGGTTGTCTGTGTACTAGGCAATTGTAACATTGCCTCAAAATGCCCAGATTCACCAGTTGGACCAGAGAGTACACCTGAAACTGCCCTTTGGACATGCCTGGATAGGTATGTTGAACTGTTTTACTGATTGGCTGGTAAGGTTGAATAGAGACCCTTGTCCTTCTCTACAGTATAGGGGGGGTCTAATGCTAAGGTTTATTAGTGCTTGCTATGAGTTTTGAGCAAGTGCCGGGATGAGAAGTGAATGGTTTGAGTGCTTAAGTTGAAAGTTTGTCTAGTTCCAATGGAAAAATTGAACAGTAGACTTTGTGGAGCCAAGAATAGTTATACCTTAGGTAACTGGCACTACCCGGCGTGCAAAACCGAGCAAATGCGGGTTTTATAGCAGGGAAATGAAAGAGATAAAAATGAGCCCAAAATGGCCAATAAACTACTAATTTCTGGGCTGAAACCACTCCTCCAGGGACAGATAGGCTGCTCAAAGCTCCCTCTCTCACAGTGAACAGAGAAACTTCCTTCTATCCAAGTAAGGTCTGGGCAAACACAGAAACTTGTAACACAGCCCTGAATTCAGTACTAACCTGAAAACTGGACTATACTAGTTTAGAAAGGTGAGAAAACAAATATATTTTTTTTGTTTGTTTTTTTTCAGAAAATAAAGCAGATACAATCAAAAAAACACTTTAAATGCACAGAAATGGCTATCACACTTGAGTGTCTTACCTACAACAGTTAAACAGGTAATTTAAACACAAAAACGACTTTGCTAAAGTGCAGGCAGTAAAATAAGTACAATATGTAGCTGAAACAAGCTTTTTAAATCCACAGAAACTGTAGAAAATCTGCGTTTTAGGCGGAATTAGTTAAAGGCAGCAGGAAAATGCATGTATGGTGAGAGGCACATCTGTGTGTCTCACAATGGAGTCTCCTATGACTAATATGTTGGGTTTATGGTTAAGCCTTAGTGACTGTGAGACACAGATGTATGGACTATGCTTGCTATGTGGTGCGGAGGGCTGTGGAGATCATGTGTGCTTTTACCTCAGAGGTCTCCTTTGTTTGGGTATGTTTTGTTGAGGATCTCCACATATGTGGGTGTGTGTTGTGTAGGTGTGGGTGGTGTTTGAGATTAGTGATTGTGTTGACAGCTTTCTCACTGCCAGATATGCTGGCTTATGGGGGGGGGGGGTAGACTCTAGGTACCTAGTGTAATTGCATCTCTCGTAAATTGTTCCTAGGTGGTAATACCATAAACTTGCAGTTCACAGTTTTCCAAGTACAGATAGAGACATGTGAAGTGAGCCATGAGTTTTTGTAAAGAACGACATATTGCACACAAATAATGTTTACCTATGTAATGCGTTAGGCTACAGGTCTGTTATTGAGCAGTCTGATAGCATGTGGGATGAAGTCTGATAGCATGTGGGAAGAAGCTATTATGGAATCTGACGGCACTAAGCAGGCAAAGGCTCTAGGACTGTCAATGACACCTGGACTGGATCACTGGGAAGAGTCTCAAAGGAGGACTGAAGCATTAAACAGAGTGCTGGGGTGTTAGAAAAGAGGTAATGGTCCTAGGTTTTACTAGGATCTGATCAGACCATAACTTAAATACAGTGTGTGGTTCCTGGGGCGTACAACAGCAGGGACATCAGGCTGTTAGAGAGACTACCAAACAAAGCTGTTATAAATGTGTACAGCTTAGAACAGAAATGCTGTCATCAGAGATTAAAGGAGCTGGAGATCTATTCACTGGAAACCAAAAGCAATCATGGAATGAACTGCTACACTTGTAGTAGTGAGGGGGTCCTCAGAGACCTACAGGATGGCATGAGCAACATAAAGAAAGATAAGGAGAGAAGGTGGGCATGTAGGAGGTGTGAAATGAAATACAATTAAAAGGCAGAGTGCATAGGTTTATTGTGTCCAAACAGCAAGATTCTGTACTGTGATGTAGAGAGATTATAATCTGTCGTCTGCACATCTGATTTGCTAATAAATCTTTTTCGGTTTTGTTTATTTAGGGAGAACCCATCACCTTCTCTAAGGAACTGTTTCTGAATCACAAATCCAGCAGCATGAAGCAATTTCTGCAAAACGCCATGCACCTGCAGCTCTTCAAACAGGTACTGGATAATCAGCTCAGAAACACGAGACTCTCCTCTGCACTCATACTGTGCCAGGTCAACGTGATTCCAAAAAATAAAACTACCATTCCCTGCTTGTTAAAATTTATTTAGACATAGCATACTCTTTATTGAGTCCTTAGACTTGAGGCCTTTATAGTAATCTGGTACATGATTCCTAACATAAAATGTAGCATAGAAATCATTGGCACTATTTATGAACAGGGATAGATTCATAGTTCTTGACACGGAAACCCTCTTTCAGTAATATATGGATGGATATATATTGGTCATAGGCTGCTACTGTACACCCCATCTGTCATACAGGATACACATTCAGATTCTGATCCAGAGGGGGTTCTTCCTGTCAGGAATAACATGTATGCCTGAGATCTGAGTTACAAGTCAGTGGTGTTTTTGGACAGTACCATAGCTAGGGTAGAGCAAAGGGGTAATTGCCCTAGGCAAAAAATTGCTAGTGAAAACAACAAATTATGTAACTGCTCAAAAAAGACTCAAGGCAAGGTCCATCAAAGGTACATCCACAGTTTATCCACAAAAAATCAGCGAATCATAGATAAACTTACTAAGCTGGGCATTAATCCCTATGTCACTCGATGGGTTGCCAACTGGCTTACTGACAGAACCCACACTGTAAAAGTAGCTGACTCCAAATCAAGCTCCTGACAAGTGACTAGTGGAGTACTTCAGGGTTCAGTCCTGGGACCACTCTTGTTTGGCATCTACTTCTCTGAAGTACAGGCCAATATTAAGGGACTCTGGCTAACAAAGATCGCAGATAACTGCAAACTGGGAGACATTATTGAATCTCCAAATGATGTGGATACTCTACAAAAGGGCCTTACAAAGAACACTGGTCATTAACGCCAGGACTGGCAAAAGCATTAACTCTGAGCTGCCAATAAAGCTCCCTCTCCTCTAAACGGAGGGGCCAAGGGCCTCCTCTGATATTTTTGCTAACATTATCAATTATTAGATAGTTGAAAGAATGCCAAGGGTTCTCAGAGACATGTTTGGCCAAAACATTCATGGTATTAGCTTTCCCAATATTATATTGGTGTTCGTATACTCTCAGTTTAAAGTGTCTCTCTGTTTTCCCAATGTAGAACCCTGGGCAGCATTGGCATAAGGCAATATATACAATACCACAACTATCACAATTGTATTTACCTCTAACCTGGTATGTTACATTATCAAGAGTAAAAAAACTAGCAACCATCATAAATTTTCAGAAATTGCATCTGCCACATTTTGTCATTCCCACTTTTAATGGGTACGACCTAGTCTTATTTTCAAACGTGCTTTAGGTTATTCCCCCTTTTAAAGATCAACCCAGGGCTAGCACTAATTTTTTGTTGGATGAAAGGGTCATCCAACAAGATGCTCCAGTTTTTCAATAGGATGTCTCGTAGAGACCCAGCATCCATAGAGAAAGTGGCAATACATTTAAAAGTGTGGTTATTACCAACCCCATCTACCATGCATCTATTTGGTTCCCCAACAATAACATCAACCTGACCATTAACTGCCAACTCATTCAGGGGTGATTTCATTGTTACTTCCATGGTTTTATTCATGGTTTCCAACTATCTAATAATTGATAATGTTAGCAAGAATATCAGAGGAGGCCCTTGGCTCCTCCGTTTAGACAAGTGTGAGCTTTATTGCTCAAAGTTAATGCTTTTGCCAGTCCTGGCCTTAATGACCAGTGTTTTTTGAAATGTATTTTATGTTTAAAAGCTTTAGAAAGATAACTTAAATATTTATAAAACTTTTTAAGTACAATTTTTGTGTTAAGCATATGTAATTTGTAATTTTAAAATATGTATGATAGGTTGTGAAACTTAATTATATCTATTATAATAGTAATGTATATGAAGCATTAATGGGGAGAATATGTCTTTAAATGGTTACTGGAGAAGTGATGTCATTTTTGTTTGAATTACTTATACTGGCTTTTCATGGCTCGAAATTGTCTGATGAAGTTCTCTCATTTGGTTTGGACGAAAGCGCTTACCTTGATTGTACAAACCTGTCTTGATTCTTCGTTGAGTTTTCATGGATAAACTCTGGATGTACCTTTGATGAACCTTGCCTTGAGGCTTTTTTGAAACAATTGCTAGTGGACATGATCAGGAGCTCTGCATTTTTTTCTGTACCATAATGCTAGTAGAGAAAGTCGCTTATTTCAGCACTTTTTGTTTTTGCTCTGATTGGCTGTCAGTAAGCCAGTCAGCTGTCTGCAGTAAGCTGAAGACCTGAAGACTGCTTTTATTTTTTAGTCTACACTTGAAGAGTTGGGGAGTGTACTGTAGGAATCCCATCAGCTTCCTTCAGTAAACAGAATTCTTTTTTTTTCAACACTTGAAGAGCTTTGGGGGTGGGTCATAATTTTGAGGGATCAGACAAGATGCCACGAGTCAGCTATAGGTCTTGTCACAGACTTACAAACTCCAGACCCTCAACTTCAAATTGCTATTGTTATGTATCCTGTTGGTTAGTGCCAAGCTGTAGAATCACACCCTAAGTTGTAAGGATCAGCTGGAAATGCTTTTTAAATTGTTTTTCTTCATTAGACCACTTTAGCCATCAGTCAGACAGTTGAATTGCCCCTTCCTTCCCACCATCTGAGGGTCCATGTACCCCTTAGATCAGGAATCACTCACAGATTAGCATAAAACTTGCAGACAGGATGACACCCGAATGTCCCTAGGCTGAGGAGTTGCTCATGGTATCTTCTGCAGCTGTCCTTCCTTGAAATCCTGGTTTTCACTTCCTTTACCCTCATTTCCATTGCCATACAGTGGTCTGGGCAAGCAACATTCCCACACTGCCAGCAGCTGACCCATGGATGCTTCCCCACATGCACTTACCCCAGCTCCCACATGCATTTATCTCAGCTCCCTGGCTACAAAATGTAAATAGCCCTACTTGGTGATTGCTTGTCCCTTCAGTCTGCCTTGCTTTACCAGCTAACCTCTGCCATTGCTGCAGTAGATAAGGCTGCATTCCCCCCTCCCAGATGGGTGAGCTGGACTAGCCACTCATCCACCTCACTTTATAGCCCCTCCACCAGCACCCAGTCCACCACATTCCCTTGTGACATTTGGATCACATTCAGGGCTTTATTTGTCTACAACATGGAGCCAGCTATGCAGAAAACTAATAATTAACAAAACCTTTTTCCTCTTAAAAACTAATGAGGGCAGGAAAGGGAAAGAAGTCCCAGTAAAATCAGGTTTAAGCCCAAGTCAGTACAACAAGCTCTGATTTAAAACTGGTTCTTAAGCATAAACAGTTTGTGGCCTAATGCAACCTGTTTGCACTTAGTGCTGCCTCTGGGCAAACCAGCCAAGTCAGTAAAAAAAATCCTGCAAATGCAAGGCACTGGTAGGGCTCAGCACTGAATGCCAAAACTTCCAGCTGACCAATAGACTTTATGTAGAGAGAGTAAACTGCAGATGGTTACATGGTCAGTACAGCTGTCCAGTAGACTTTATGTAGAAAGAGTAAACTGCAGATGGTTACATGTTCATTGTAGCTGCCCAGTAGACTTTATGTAGAGAGAGTAAACTGCAGATGGTTACATGGTCAGTACAGCTGTCTAGTAGACTTTATGTAGAGAGAGTAAACTGCAGATGGTTACACGGTCAGTACAGCTGTCCATTATGGCTATGGTTACACGGTCAGTACAGCTGTCCATTATGGCTATGGTTACATGGTCAGTACAGCTGTCCATTACGGCTATGGTTACACGGTCAGTACAGCTGTCCATTATGGCTATGGTTACATGGTCAGTACAGCTGTCCATTACGGCTATAGTGAGCTTCTTCACCAACTATTTTTTGTTTTATTTTAGGAATAAATGGGTTTGGCTTCGTTCTGCTACACCTAGAACTGCAGCAATGTTCTGCTACACCTAGAACTGCAGCAATGTTCTTCTACACCCAGATCTGCAGCAATGTTCTGCTACACCTAGAACTGCAACAATGTTCTGCTACACCTAGAACTCCAACAGTGTTCTGCTACACCTAGAACTGCAGCAATGTTCTGCTACACCTAGAACTACAGCAGTGTTCTGCTACACCTAGAACTACAGCAGTGTTCTGCTACACCTAGAACTGCAGCAGTGTTCTGCTACACCTAGAACTGCAGCAGTGTTCTGCTACACCTAGAACTGCAGCAGTGTTCTGCTACACCTAGAACTGCAGCAGTGTTCTGCTACACCTAGAACTGCAGCAGTATTCTTCTGCAGCAGTATTCTGCTGCACCTAGAATTGCAGCAGTCCTGGCTATGATAGCCTCTGTTTGCCATTATGTGACTCTGAACAAGTCATTCAACCAGACACTCGCCCTGAGTTTCCCCCTGAAAAGGGATGGTGTACCCAGATGGCTTACCCTTGTTCTCTCTCATCTTGTCCATGCCATTTGACACATCAAGCAGCAAGCACTTTTCCAGGCACTCGTTTCAGTAGCAGTTATGGTTTTTACATGGTTGGGTTGCTAGCCCAGTGCCCAACCCTTCTTGGAGAGCACACACACACACACACACACACACACACACACACACACACACACACACACACACACACACACACACACACACACACACACACACACACACACACACACACACACACACACACACTTTAGAATATCCAAGCCACCTACTACATGTCTTTGGAATGTGGAAGGGAAACCAGAGCACTCAGAGGAAACCCATGCAAACACAGAGAGGACATGTGGACTGCGCACATAAGGCAACCTAACCGAGAACTGAACCGAGGAACCACCTCTTGCTGTGAGGCGACAACACTAACCTATGCACCACTGTGCTACCCCAGGGCTTATCCAGTTAACATTTTTTAACCCAGCCATACAATAACCATTAGAGCGTCCCATAGCTTGTCAACGCAGTGTAATTTGTAAAATGATCCTTTTATTCTCCACTTCCTGCCTGCTATCAGCCCTCTAGTGATCGATTCTCCATCTGTTTTCTCAGGGGGTGAGAACTGATTATGGCAGACTGACATCCAGACACCCTTCAGAATTTTTTTCTTTGTAGCTGTAACCCCTCCTGTGGTGGTTGACATCTGTATTCACAGATGTGAGACCAGCAACGCCTTCTCATGTAGGCCTGCATGTTTCTGCACATGAAGATTGTCCCATGAGATGATCTGGCAGAGCAAACTATGTATCTGGGCTATATGCTGTGTGCCATGCACCACTCTTTCCAGCAGGTGCTAATACTGCAGGGGGCCAGACTGCCACCTACTCTCCCCCAAGATGAATGAGCTGGCAGTTGTTGCCGTTTAGACCACGCTCGGAGTGCTAAAACTCTCAGGTTTGACTGCAAATGCAATACTGGCTTTTAAAAGCCAGTATTGTATTGTATATCAGGATCGTTTGTCCATGCCATCCACAAAACTCTGCTGCTGGGACAGTTGCCCCTCTCACAATGGTCTGGCCATGCTATTGTAGTAGAATTCAGTATTGTGTAAACATTAATGTTAGTAGACTTTAGTAATGTTTAGCATAATCTGCAATAAAGCACACTTAGAATTGAGTAAACATTAAAGATAGTAGATTTCAATACTGTTTACCATAATCTGTCCCAAATAAAGTAGTCTTATTAACCTGCACCATCAAAGCACCCTTAATAGCCTTCTAACCCAATACACCTGCACCTTGTAGCTCACCAGTCAAAGGACTGGACAGCATGACTATGCAATTCTCTAACTTCTTTGTTGCCAGCTTGGTGGATATGAGCATCTTGAGACAATGTAGCTATTGTCTCATGTTTACTGGCAACCACTTAATCCTTAAAGAAGCAGACACAGTATGTGAGAGATGTGCTTACACAGTGACACTGGAGGGTAAATTCTCGCATACAAGATACAAGTGCACATGAGGTTGTTGAAACCACACACACACACACACACACACACACACACACACACACACACACACACACACACACACAACACCCACCTCACATAGCATACAACATACACACAGACTAACATATGCTAAGGCACTTAAAAGCAAGCTTCCTAAGCAACAAATATTGCCTAGACAGTATGTTGTCAAAGCTATGCCACAACCAGACCAAAGGCACTCAGAAAAAAGCACCTAAAACAACACATACGGTCACTCTCAATGGACCACCAAACACTAAGCCTCTAAGGCAAGTAAACACACTTCCCAGGACTCTGATCATAGAGGACTCCATTGCAAGATACACTGATGCCCCCCTAACCAGGCTGCACAAGGAGAAGATGGACTCTCATCATAGAGGACTCCATTGTAAGATACACTGATGCCCCCCTAACCAGGCTGAACAAGGAGAATATGGACTCTCATCATAGAGGACTCCATTATAAGATACACTGATGCCCCCTAACTAGACTGAACAAGGGGAAGATGGACTCTCATAATAGATGTCTCCATTGTAAGATACACTGATGCCCCCTAACCAGGCTGAACAAGGAGAAGATATTCCCAGGACTCTCATCATAGAGGACTCCATTGTAAGATACACTGATGCCCTCCTAACCAGGCTAAGCAAGGAGAAGATGGACTCTCGTCATAGAGGACTCCATTGTAGGATACACTGATGCTCCCCTAACCAGGCTGAACTAGGAGAAGATGGACTCTCATCATAGAGGACTCCATTTTAAGATATACTGATGGTCCCCTAACCAGGCTGAAAAAGGAGAAGATGGACTCTCATCATAGAGGACTCAATTGTAAGATACACTGATGCCCCCCTAACCAGGCTGCACTAGGAGAAGATGGACTCTCATCATAGAGTACTCCATTGTAAGCTACACTGATGCCCCCCTAACCAGACTGAACAAGGGGAAGATGGGCTCTCATCATAGATGACTCCATTGTAAGATACACTGATGCCACCCTAACCAGGCTGAACAAGGAGAAGATGGACTCTCATCATAGAGGACTCCATTGTAAGATACACTGATGCCCCCCTAACCAGGCTGAACAAGGAGAAGATGGACTCTCATCATAGAGGACTCCATTGTAAGATACACTGATGCCCCCCTAACCAGACTGAACAAGGAGAAGATAACTGTTAGCTGCTTAAATGGAGTCAGGATCTGCCAAATCACTCTTGCACTCAAGTCACAATGCTACAGGTACCATTATGATTCTGTCATAGTCTAGGTAGATGTATTGAGATGTACCTCCTTGGACTATATGAAGAGAGACATTATGGAGCTCTCAGACTGTGTGTCGTCTCATGCTGGTATGAGCCTAGCATTGAGCAAGATACCATAGGCACTGAGGATGATGCCACAATATGAGCAAAAGATGGCTTATTTTAACAAGTGGCTGTCTTTCTCTAGTGTTATTCTAAGGTGATGCAATATTTGTCATCTTGGGGGGACATTGTTAACAGACCCCATTGCTTTGCCAAGGACAGTCTGCACCTGCCCCTCCTAGGCTTTTTAATACTGGCAAACATTTTACCCATCCCCATAGTGCCTTTTTAGACAATGCCAAATTAACAAACCTATCAAGATAGAAATATTAACTCAACTGAACCTCAAGGTGTTACTGCTCAATGCCAGGAGCCTAAAAAAAAACACTCCCTCTAAGCCCTCCTCACACTCGAGAATACAGATATCTGTGCAGTTACACAGACATGGTTTAAAGCAACAGAGAGTACCATCCAACCTAACACCCTGTCATGGGAGACTTTAATTATCCCTCTATAGACTGGGAATACTACATGATCTCAAATCTACAGGCACAGAGATTTCTGGACTTCGTAAATTAAACACCCTTAACCAAATGATAAAAATGCCCACTGGAGACTCCTACTTACTGGACCTCATACTCACAAATATGAGAGAACTCTGCACCCTTTCCCAGTATCTCATCCTCCTGGTAAGGTCCAACCATAAAGCTGTTTCCTTCAAAATCAAAATCAGATCTGTAACATCAGTAAAACCAGTAACAGGTTTGTCAAAATTCAGTGCCGTTCCAAACCTTGAGAATACATCAGGCTATGCTGAATTGCTGTCTGAAATGCTGTACAACCATGTCAATGGCTACCTAGAGGCTGCTGTGCCTACCAGACGTAAGTCCAGAATTATCCCCAGAAACAAACCACCTTGGTGGAATCCCAAACTAAACAGGATATACAACAAAAGGAAAAAATATGACAAAGATCAAGAAGGTTAATTCCCACAAAGATAAAAACTTTCTCAAACAAATCCAATGTTGTGGTTAAGATAGTCTCCTAGGTGAAAGATAACCATAATGCCTTCCTCAGCTACGCCAGAAACCTCAAGGTCAGCACACATCAATGTGCATAAATGGTAGTTAATGGTGAGAACTGGTAGTTAATGGTGAGAGCTGGTAGTTAATGGTGCCACATTCACCAAGCCTGGCAATATAGCAAACCTGTTAGTGAACAAATTCTGTTCCAACTTTACCCCCTTCTCATCCCAAATCTTCTCCCCAAAAATATCCCCAAACATAACCCCCACCAGGTATAACTAGGAATCATGTACTACCTGCACTCTCTAAAGCCAAGAACACAGCCTCAATAGGCCATGATAATATCCCAGGATGCCTCCTGAACAGTCTAAAATATGCTTTATCAGAATCCCTGGCATCACTATTTAACTAAACAGGCCTTGTACCACAAAAATGGAGCACAGCGATGATCATCCTCCTTTATAAAGGAGGGCCTTCAACAGATCTTGGAAACTACAGACCCATTAGTCTGACTAGTCTTATTTGCAAAGCTGTAGAAATAATTATCAAGGAAGTTATCATCAAGGACATAGGAGACCACCAGACACTGGATCCATCCCAGTTTGGCTTTGTCAAAGGAAGGTCATGCTTACTGAATCTAGTGGACTTCTTTGAAAAGGTCAGTAAGGCAATGGATGAGGGAGAAAGTTGTGCATACTGTCTGCCCAGATTGGCTAAAGCATTTGATAGAATACCCCACTTGGGTATTGTCAGCAAAATTAGGGAACTAGGCATAAACCCCCTTTATAACATGCTGGGTAGCAAGGTGGCTCATGAATATGACCCAAGAGCCCAACTTCCACCTTCAGTGAGGCCACCTCCACAAAGACGCCAGTAACAAGTGACGTCCCCACAAAGACGCCAGTAACCAGTGACGTCCCTCAGGGCTCTGTGCTGGCCCTGCTCCTCTTTGGCCCCTCAAAAGTCAAAGTCAATGTCAACAGCCTCTGGCTGACCACATTCGTGGATGATTGAAAACTGGGAACAGTCAGTGAATCACTCCAAAATGAGAACACCCTTCAGGAACGTCTAACACAGATAAACACTTGGTGCCAAAGCCATGGCTAAACCTCACTGCTAAGAAATACACTACTTTTGGGAAGCCAGCCACCCTGGGTAACTGTGTCATCAAAAACACCCCTAAACGTTGATTCACTAGTCAAGTATCTGGGAACTCATGTAGATAGTAACCAAGCCTTTGACAAACATGTGTCCAAAGAACTAAGAAAATCCTTCTGTGTTGCTCAACTTATAAGTAAGAGCATGGCATCTAGATTCAGAGAAGTCATTGTACCACTGTACTGTGCTCAGCTGAGACACAGCATAAAGTATAATTCCCCTTTGGCATGTACCTGACCATTCACACGCAGCAACTGGAATGCCCACAAAGGTTCCTTAAAAATACAGGGAGCAAACAAAATGTCCTCTGCTGCTTACCTCAAAGCCCTGTGTCATTACTCTGTATCATACATACTTCTGAGACGTGATCTTTGTGTAGCATATGAGAAGTGATCTTTGTGTAGCATACAAGGAATCCACGGACCATGTTCTGATGAACCTTTTGCACGTCCGCAAAACAAATGGCACCAGAACTACTAGATCAAAAGTCTGCAATTCTGCTTGTGGCATAAATCGGACATTTTGGAACAACAGATATGTTTCTCAGAAAATTCTCATTCTCAGGAACAAGGTCCCCCATCCATGTGAAGCAGAGGTGCTCCTTAACCCTATTAAAGTGCAACTTGGACCAGTGGATGGGCATTCAGAAAAGTCACCCCTGATCTGGTGCCTATGTCTGTGATGGCCAGAGGCAGTCAACAGAGCACCCCAGTGTAAATCAAATTTGTGAGTCACATTTGGGTTGCACAGTTAGACAAATGAGGGCCCTAGTGGTTGTTTGCCTAGTATACACATTTGAGAGTTTGTGTAAACAATTAAGGCTCTTAGATCCTAAAACCAAGGTATAGGGTTTGAACCTGAGCAAATAAAGGCAATTATTTAACTAAACTGCCACTCTAACTAGAGCATTGCAGACACACACACACACACACACACACACACACACACACACACACACACACACACACACACACACACACACACACAAACACACTTGCACACGTAATGTTGCCATTACAAAAAATCTTTTAAAGATATCCATTGTGTGTGCATGCATTGCCTGTTACAAAACGTGCCTTGAAAACAAGCCCATACATTCTGCATGTTTGAACATTGCAAAGAAAGACATGCATTCTGCTTCAGATATAGCTCTGTTTGAGTTTGTGCAATCACCTGGCTGTGAAATTAAATCTCATGCGCTTTTCTGTATGTGCTTTTGTGTGCCTGTACTTAAAGCAGTAGTCAGGAAAGCTTTCTTCTTTTTTTAAATAAGATTAGAGTTGTGTGTGGCTCCTCCCCAGCCAGCACTGGGTCCTAGGCAATTGTATAGGTAGCCTAGTGCTGGATCTGGGCCAGCACTGGGTCCTAGACAATTGGATAGGTAGCCTAGTGCTGGATCTGGGCCAGCACTGGGTCCTAGGCAATTGGATAGGTAACCTAGTGCTGGATCTGGGACAACACTGGGCCCTAGGCAATTGGTTAGCTTGCCTGTTGCTGGATCTGAGCCAGAAGTGGGCCTTAGGCAATTGGATAGGTAGCCTAGTGCTGGATCTGGGCCAGCACTGGGCCCTAGGCAATTGGATAGATAGCCTAGTGGTGGATCTGGCACTCAATAAAGGAAGGTGAATCAAAGAACGCATGTATTTATGCATGGTGCTAAAAATGTGTGCAGAAGGTCCATGGTTTGAAAACAGCCCAGGGCCCATGGTACACTTAATCTACCAACGGTCAGGTACATTTTTGATGAATATGAATTTCGAGGGAAGAGAAGTATACTATTGCTCATGCTAAGTCTTTTTCAATGTGCAATTGTTTTATTTTGGTTTGTTTAACAAATGGCCGTTAGTGTTTGTGTCAGTGATGCAGCAGGTAGCACACTCACCTTTGGTACAGAAAGCCATGGGTTCTATTCTCACACCTGGTAGATGGAATGTGGTGCTGCACTCCTGAGAGTGTTGTCCTTTGGAAGACATGTTAAGCGGAGGTCCTGCTTGAGGTGGTTGTAGCTCAGGTGGATGTAAAAGACCCCCAGCACAAATCAAAAAGTGTACGGGAAGTTTCCTCATGCCCTGGCCGAATGTCCCCTAGTAGTATAAATACCATCTGAGGCTTCCCTGAAAAGAGGCTCTATTGGGACTAACCTGCTCAAGAAAAGATAGGTAAATTATGAGTTTTAAAATAAATACACATCTCTGTAATTATTTCAGAAATAAAGAAAATGGCCTGCACACTGTCAGTTTTAAAGTGTTTATGGAAATCGGGGGAGAGATAAGTAATGGGACACTGGATTGGCTGCGGGGCCTAGTCTATTGCCTTGCCTAGGGCTCCATTTGACCATGACCTGGCTCTGACTGTGTGTTTCCACTCCAGCATCCATTTTATTTACATGCTTACACAGTCCGTTTACTGGGAATCAGATGTGCAGCTCTTGAATTATTTGATTTATATGTGCCAGAGATGTCTGTGTTTATTTTAACTTTCTGTGTTTTTTTGTTACTTAGAAGTAGTAATACCGCCTTGTAATTATATCTTTTTCTTTTTTTTTCATGACTTCCTTTCTGTGACCATTTCTTGATTTTGTGCAGAAGATACAGTAAATGTTAAACTCACCTCTAACGATCAGGTCCATTCTCTATCAAATCACTTTAGTCCTTCTTGGTTTAACAAACTTTAATTTAAGCATTTATATTTTATCATAAAAGAGTCTAGGTTATTTATTCACAAAACTACAATATGGAAGATATTTGACTAAACAAAATCCTTTATACACATTGCAAACAGTTTTAATCTGTTTTATTTCTTTGTATTTTATTGACCAAGTTAGTCCCACCAGGGCTAAAGCCTATGTTTAGGGGAGAGCTCAAGTGTTAATTCTTACTGACTAGGGGAAGTGGGGCCGGGGCAATGGGGAATTCCCCCATGCTCTTTCTGAAGATGACTGAAAGGATGGGGTGGTAATGGAGGAGGAAGGAGCTGTAAGTGTTGCTGGCATTCATACTATTTCAAATGGAATTATTGCTCTCTTGCAGAGGATGTTATTGTTATGAACGTTGCAGAACATGGACTGGATGACACCATCCTTGTAAAAATGCCAGAAAGATGGAAGTAAGCCATCCTGGGGAGAAACTGTTAAGACACAGTGCCCCAGTAGGTGAAACTGATTCTGAACAGTCATATCATAAATGTAATTATATGAACTGTAATATGAAGAATATGTTGGTATCAGAGAAAGGAATGGATGAAGCAATGGAGAAATGTAAAATTAATGCTAGAAGTTTCTGTCCAAAGTGTGAACTCACCACAGAGCTCAGAAAGTGTTGTGGTTTCTAAACATTTAGAGACTGGCCTTCTCCCTTACCTCTTGACTCTTGCCTATCAGAGAGAGACCTAGGCTGGTGTGCCTGTCCCATGGAATGAATAGCCTTCATCTCTCACCCAGGGATAAGGGATGGGCCCAACTTCCACCTTCAATGTTTACATTGGTGAGTTCTGGTAGTGGTGATTGGGATGTAGGACTCACTCCGAGCTTCGTGGCTCAGTATGATCTGGGATAGAAGGGTATTGGTGTCCCCACTCAACCCAGTCAGTGTTCCCCAGGAGGAGGAATGATTGAGTCAATTGGGAACCAGTAGCAGGACCACTGGGTGAGTTGAGGAGTTGAGAAATAAAAAAAAAAAAAAAAAAACAAGAATTCTGCTATAAACAGGTCTAAACATTGAGACTATTTTTAAACCACTTGGAATTAAAGTGCAAGATATTAGAGCACTGATTCATTTGGGAATGGAAACATTCTTTGAGATAACTCTTGAAGCTTTTTGACACATTTTTTAAATGTGGGAGAAAACCTCTAAAATGATTGTGTAGTAATTCTAAAATTCTAAAGAATTTTCAGAGTAAAAAAATACAACTTGCTGGCCAGTTAAGATCAGCAAAGATAAAAGAAGAAGTTAAGAAGTGCTTCAGTGAAAATTTTAATAAGGTTTATGAAGTAAACCCATTGTTGTATGAGAAAAAATATGGAGTGGGACTTGTAAAGCATGGACATCCTTGGAATGTGTTGAAGGGAAAATGACACACATAAAATGTGATGATTATTAATTTACATAGAAGGCCATTAAGTTACTCTGGACAACTCATCATGTATTATTAACAATTCTTTCAAACATTTAGCAAGTGAATGTACAAAAAGGTGATGTGCTCAATGTGGAAAAAAAGGGTCACATAAAACAATGTAAAATAATTGTTCAAGATGTAATGAATAGGGTCAATTTTTAGTAGATTGTGAAGAGAATTTACAGGAAGAACAAGTGACTCATAATCATAAAAAGGTACAGAATATTAATGAAAATTTGCTAAAAAGGTAAGGAACAAGTGTACTGAGGTAGGAAGTGTCGAAGAAGAACACAAAAACATAAGAATGCAGATGTGACAATGAAAGTAAAGGTTTCGGAAGCACTGGAAGTGGAGTTACTATAGTTATGAAGTGATTCAGGCAGGAGAAGTTATGAAGTACATAATGAACAAGGAGAAATAAAAATTTGTTTATTGGTAACATGGTACAAAGAAGGAAAAGGAAGTTATGAAGCAACCTAAAAATACAAAGAAGGAAAAGAGCAATTTTAACAATTTAACAATGAAGATTAACAGTCTACGCACTGAATTTAGGAGAATGGCAGTAGTGGAGTGTTGTAACAGGCCAGGAGCTGATGTTATATGCTCACTTGAAATTGATCAATATTAACAATTTAACAACGAAGATTAACAGTCTAAGCACTGAATTTAGGAGAATGGCAGTAGTGGAGTGTTTTAACAGGCCGGGAGCTGATATTATATGCTTAGAACCACCTTCCTTACCCAAAGGCTTGGCAAGCCATCAGATCCCATTTACCCCCCCCCAGTCACATGCTACAGGCACCTTAACTGCCAATCAAATGTTTGTCACCTGTACTGTAGTCAGAGCCGGAACCTTCAACACCCTGGAGCTGGAGCAACAATGTACAGTGTTGCAGTACTCATTTCGCAGTCCTGACTCGGTCATTTATTCCGTATTCATATCTAACTGATGATTCTTGTACTGCATATAGGTTCCTCAGGAAGTAAGTAAGGTGACCCAATATCCTCATTTCAAGAACTTGCCACTGTGACAATCCACACAGTCAAAAACTTTTGGGTAGTCAAAAGAGTAAATATTTTTCAGGGACTCACTTGCTTTCATTAGGTAGTTTGTGGAAAACATTTTAGCTAAGTTTTAGATGGCAATGTGTATCTTATTAACTATGATCATGGGTAAATGAACGTGTAAGTAGTGTATATCTTTCCTTTGGAGAAGGAACAGGAATTATTAGCAACAATTTTTGGTACAGTTTAGCAAATGTTTCTGAATCTAGTAAAGGGAGGAATATTATATAATGTAAACAATAAACGGGGGTTAGGTGATTTAAATCCTGTAGTATATTTGAGTTCATTACATACGTTCTGGTTGATTAATAAGATAAAGACATTTTTAAGAACATTATTGAATGACAAGCATAAAAGTTTATGACAAGCTGTAAAAAAAGAAAAAGATTTTCTGAAGACAGTGATATTCAAAAATGTTATAAAAATTTTGTAATGGACAATAAATATAGAACAGATAGAACAGGAAAGAAGAGCTTAACATGGGAATATAATGCATAAATATCACTTGGAGTTCCATGGAAAAAAGCATTCAGTTAGAGGAAAGAACATCGTTTCAGATAGATGTGTAAGATGCAAAGAAGTAGGAAAGGGCTATTTTTTACAGAGACTGTTATTAGGAAGGGTGGAGGTAACAGCATTTATGCAGTATAAGAGAATGGAAAAAGAAAATGCAATATCTTCAAAATGGAAGAAACAAAGTGTATGTCATTTTGAATAAAAAACAGTAACAGGGTTTCAGAGAATTGTCTAAGAGGAACTCAAGCTAGAAGGTGTGAAGAAGATAGATACGAATGTCATAATTTATGGATCATATGAAAATGTTTTTTGTTACAGATGTTAGAATAATAAATAAAATGTATAGGACATGTATTTGGTTCATACAGTAATGAATATCTAATGAATTCATTTAATTTAAACCATTCAGATTCAGTATGGTACCAATAAAATGCATATTAGTGCCAGGAAAAGAGAAAAGTAGATCGCACAATCTTAAAACCAACAAAAAAAAAAACACGTTACACTTCATTACAGGGAAGGGTCTTATTTAAAAATTTTAGGGCCTTCATTCATACAATTTTACAAACTTCATCAGAATAAAACACACAACAACAACAACACACATTTAAATACTGGAGGAACAACAAATCTGATGATCTAAGAAAGACAATCAAGGCTTACTACCCAGATATTTCAGAAAATAATGATGCTATTAATTGCTTTCGCATTCTCTTACGAGTTGCATCCTGCCTCTAGAGTAACCCCACCTACAACCACGACAACTCATGTAGTTTTCAAGGCAATTGAGGAAACAGAAGTAGGCTGCCAGATCTTTCATACGTATCTCACATGCACGCACGTGCACATACATACAAACACACACACACACACACACACACACACACACACACACACACACACACACACACACACACACACACACACACACACACACACACACACACACACACACACACACACACACACACACACACACACACACACACACACACACACTCTTACTCACACCTATGGGCATTATCCAAAACAATCCTGTGTGGTTTGTGATTTGTTTTTAATCTTTGCTATCATAATGAAGTGCAACTGCAAGCAAAAGTGAGCAGTAACTACTGCATGTGTTGCACACAAGGTAAAGGAAATACAGCTTTTGTGTCACTGCTGGCAAAACTGGGATTGTAGGTCAGAGTGACAGCTTTACTGTATGTAATTTAATATTTAGTTTTATATAGTTTGTGTGATTTCCTTATAGCCATTCACTTAAAAATCACATTAAAGTCTGTGGTAAGTGATTTTATTATCCTTTTCTTTTAGAATTCTTTATTAATTTACAGCTGAATATGGATTCCTTAAATGAGTGTGCCATTAATGATTTGCTAAAGCACAGGTATCTTGTACAGTGTAATAAATGCTTGGTATGTTTAAAGGTAATCCACTGGTGATCTGTGCTCCTCAGGTCAAAAGGTGCAGGATTTGCTTACCATTGTTAGTAGTAAATCTAGACTTACTGGACACAGAATTAGCTGCAAGTGCCCCAGGAAAAGTCTGACAAGGTAAGGGAACTCCACAGGAGAAGTCTGACAAGGTAAGGGAAATCCACAGGAGAAGTCTGAAAAGGTAAGGGAACTCCACATGAGAAGTCTGACAAGGTAAGGGAACTCCACAGGAGAAGTCTGACAAGGTAAGGGAAATCCACAGGAGAAGTCTGACAAGGTAAGGGAAATCCACAGGAGAAGTCTGACAAGGAAAAGCCACAGGTGAAGTCTGATAAGGTAAAGGAAATCTACAGGAAAAGTCTGACAAGGTAAAGGAGAAGTCTGACAAGGTAAGGGAACTCCACAGGAGAAGTCTGACAAGGTAAGGGAAATCCACAGTAGAAGTCTGACAAGGTAAGGGAAATCCACAGGAGAAGTCTGACAAGGTAAGGGAAATCCACAGTAGAAGTCTGACAAGGTAAGGGAAATCCACAGGAGAAGTCTGACAAGGTAAGGGAACTCCACAGGAGAAGTCTGACAAGGTAAGGGAAATACACAGGAGAAGTCTGACAAGGTAAGGGAAATACACAGGAGAAGTCTGACAAGGTAAGGCAAATCCACAGGAGAAGTCTGACAAGGTAAGGCAAATCCACAGGAGAAGTCTGACAAGGTAAAGGAAAGCCACACGAGAAGTCTGACAAGATAAGGAATAGCCACAAGAGAAGTCTGACAATGTAAGGGAAATACACATGAGAAGTCTGACAAGGTAAGGCAAATCCACAGGAGAAGTCTGACAAGGTAAGGGAAATCCACAGAAGAAGTCTGACAAGGTAATGGAAATCCACAGGAGAAGTCTGACAATGTAAGGGAAATACACATGAGAAGTCTGACAAGGTAAGGCAAATCCACAGGAGAAGTCTGACAAGGTAAGGGAAATCCACAGAAGTCTGACAAGGTAAGGGAAATCCACAGGAGAAGTCTGACAAGGTAAGGGAAATCCACAGTAGAAGTCTGACAAGGTAAGGGAACTCCACAGGAGAAGTCTGACAATGTAAGGGAAATAAACATTAGAAGTCTGACAAGGTAAGGGAAATCCACAGAAGAAGTCTGACAAGGAAAAGGCACAGGTGAAGTCTGACAATGTAAGGGAAATCCACAGAAGAAGTCTGACAAGATAAAGGAAATCCATAGGAAAAGTCTGACAAGATAAGGAAAAGCCACAGGAAAAGTCTGACAAGATAAGGGAAATCCTCAGGAGAAGTCTGACAAGGTAAGGGAAAGCCACATATGACGTCTGACAAGGTAAAAGAAAGCCACAGAAGAAGTCTGACAAGGTAAGGGAAATCCACAGGAGAAGTCTGACAAGGTAAGGGAAATCCACAGTTGAAGTCTGACAAGGTAAGGGAAAGCCACAGGTGAAGTCTGACAAGGTAAAGGAAAGCCACAGAAGAAGTCTGGCAAGGTAAAGGAAGGTCACAGAAGAAGTCTGACAAGACCACAGAAGAAGTCTGACAAGGTAAGGGAAATCCACAGGAGAAGTCTGACAAAGAAAAGCCACAGGTGAAGTCTGACAACGTAAAGGAAAGCCACAGAAGAAGTCTGACAAGGTAAAGGAAATCCACAGGAAAAGTCCGACAAGGTAAAGGAAAGCCACATGAGAAGTCTGGCAAGGTAAAGGAAATCCACAGGAGAAGTCTGACAAGATAAGGAAAAGCCACAGGAAAAGTCTGACAAGGTAAAGGAAAGCCACAGAAGAAGTCTGACAAGATAAGGGAAATCCACAGGAAAAGTCTGACAAGATAAGGAAAAGCCACAGGAGAAGTCTGACAAGGTAAAGGAAAGCCACAGGAGAAGTGTGACAAGATAAGGGAAATCTACAAGAAAAGTCTGACAAGGTAAGGAAAATCCACAAGAGAAGTCTGACAAGATAAGGGAAAGCCACAGGAGAAGTGTGACAAGATAAGGGAAATCTACAAGAAAAGTCTGACAAGGTAAGGAAAATCCACAAGAGAAGTCTGACAAGATAAGGGAAAGCCACAGGAGAAGTCTGACAAGGTAAAGGAAGGCCACAGAAGAAGTCTGACAAGGTAAAGGAAGGCCACAGAAGAAGTCTGACAAGATAATGGAAATACACAGAAGTCTGGCAAGGTAAGGGAAATCCAGCTTTTGTGTGACTGGCATGACTGGGATGCAATTGGCACAGCTTGAAGAACTGTTGTTACATATACTAATGACTAGACTGATGAAATAAATAATATTAAGCAAAGTGTAAATATAACACATTTAAGAAAGGAAGTGTCTATTACCAGTGAAGATCACTCAATTCCAGTTAAACAGGATACTACCGATGACCACTTTGGAATTCTGGCTACAAATATTCAGCAGTCTGAGAATTCATAGCATGTAGAATTAAATAAAAATAAGAAAGAAAGGAACAAGTTCGCAAAAATAACTAGGAATAAAAAAATGACTGATGTCTCTAATTCAGAGAATACATACTAAAAAGGACACTGCTTTGTTATGTAACATACAGGTTACAGGGAATGATAACACTGCTTTGTTATGTAACACACAGATTACAGGGAATAATAACATTGCTTTGTTATGTAACACACAGGTTACAGGGAATGATAACATTGCTTTGTTATGTAACACACAGGTTATAGGGAATGATAACATTGCTTTGTTATGTAACACACAGGTTACAGGGAATGATAACACTGCTTTCTTATGTAACACACAGGTTACAGGGAATGATAACACTGCTTTGTTATATAACATACAGATTACAGGGAATGATAACATTGCTTTGTTATGTAACATACAGGTTACAGGGAATGTTAACACTGCTTTGTTATGTAACACACAGGTTACAGGGAATGATAACATTGCTTTGTTATGTAACACACAGGTTATAGGGAATGATAACATTGCTTTGTTATGTAACACACAGGTTACAGGGAATGATAACACTGCTTTGTTATGTGACACACAGGTTACAGGGAATGTTAACTTTGCTTTGTTATGTAACACACAGGTTACAGGGAATGATAACATTGCTTTGTTATGTAACATACAGGTTACAGGGAATGTTAACACTGCTTTGTTATGTAACACACAGGTTACAGGGAATTATAACATTGCTTTGTTATGTAACATACAGATTACAGGGAATGATAACATTACTTTGTTATGTAACACACAGATTACAGGGAATGATAACATTGCTTTGTTATGTAACACACAGGTTACAGGGAATGTTAACATTGCTTTGTTATGTAACACACAGGTTACAGGGAATGATAACATTGCTTTGTTATGTAACACACAGGTTACAGGGAATGATAACACTGCTTTGTTATGTAACACACAGGTTACAGGGAATGATACCATTGCTTTGTTATGTAACACACAGGTTACAGGGAATGATAACATTGCTTTGTTATGTAACGTACAGGTTACAAGGAATGATAACATTGCTTTGTTATGTAACACACAGGTTACAGGGAATGATAACACTGCTTTGTTATGTAACACACAGGTTACAGGGAATGATAACATTGCTTTGTTATGTAACACACAGGTTACAGGGAATGATAACATTGCTTTGTTATGTAACACACAGGTTACAGGGAATGATAACATTGCTTTGTTATGTAACACACAGGTTACAGGGAATGATAACACTGCTTTGTTATGTAACACACAGGTTACAGAGAATGATAACATTGCTTTGTTATGTAACACACATGTTGCAAGGAATGATAACATTGCTTTGTTATGTAACACACAGGTTACAGGGAATGATAACATTGCTTTGTTATGTAAACACAGGTTACAGGGAATGATAACATTGCTTTGTTATGTAACACACAGGTTACAGGGAATGATAACATTGCTTTGTTATGTAACACACAGGTTACAGAGAATGATAACATTGCTTTGTTATGTAACACACATGTTACAAGGAATGATAACACTGCTTTGTTATGAAACACATAGATTACAGGGAATGATAACATTGCTTTGCTTTGTAATACATAGATTACAGGGAATGATAACACTGTTTTGTTATGTAACACACAGGTTACAGGGAATGATAACATTGCTTTGTTATGTAACACACAGGTTACAGGGAATGATAACATTGCTTTGTTATGTAACACACAGGTTACAGGGAATGATAACACTGCTTTGTTATGTAACACATAGATTACAGGGAATGATAACATTGCTTTGTTATGTAATACATAGATTACAGGGAATGATAACACTGCTTTGTTATGTAACACACAGGTTACAGGGAATGATAACATTGCTTTGTTATGTAACACACAGGTTACAGGGAATGATAACACTGCTTTATTATGTAACACATAGATTACAATGAATGATAACACTGCTTTGTTATGTAACACACAGGTTACAGGGAATGATAACATTGCTTTGCTTTGTAATACATAGATTACAGGGAATGATAACACTGTTTTGTTATGTAACACACAGGTTACAGGGAATGTTAACTTTGCTTTGTTATGTAACACACAGGTTACAGGGAATGATAACATTGCTTTGTTATGTAACACACAGGTTACATGGAATGATAATATTGCTTTGTTATGTAACACACAGGTTACAGGGAATGATAACATTGCTTTGTTATGTAACACAGGTTACAGGGAATGATAACATTGCTTTGTTATGTAACACATAGGTTACAGGGAATGATAACATTGCTTTGTTATGTAACACACAGGTTACAGGGAATGATAACAGTGCTTTATTATGTAACACACAGGTTACAGGGAATGATAACATTGCTTTGTTATGTAACACATAGATTACAATGAATGATAACACTGCTTTGTTATGTAACACACAGGTTACAGGGAATGATAACACTGCTTTGTTATGTAACACACAGGTTACAGGGAATGGTAACTTTGCTTTGTTATGTAACACACAGGTTACAGGGAATGATAACATTGCTTTGTTATGTAACACACAGGTTACAGGGAATGATAACATTGCTTTGTTATGTAACACACAGGTTACAGGGAATGATAACATTGCTTTGTTATGTAACACACAGGTTACAGGGAATGATAACATTGCTTTGTTATGTAACACATAGATTACAGGAAATGATAACATTGCTTATCAGAAATCTTCAGTCTACATAAAAAGGCATCATTTTTCCAAAAGAGAAGATAGAAAAAAGAATCAAAGTGCATGTGAAAATGAAGAAATCAAAACGGAATGTAGAAAGATTGAAGAAAATTACTATAAGAACAAAGAGGAAAACAACAGACATTGAAAACGTTGCAGAGAAGGTAATGAATATCAAATAGGTTATGCCAGGAACAAAAATACAGGATATGAGAAAGGCATTACACTGCATTAATGTAAGGAAGTAATTAACTGTTTTTAGTCATGATGCAAAGGTTGCCCTCTGCAAGGACTCTCTGATTCTTCATAAGGAACTTAGAGCCCTATTACCACCGCTTTAATATATGTTAGGAAGTATTTTTCACAAATCACATACAGAAAGAATGGTCAGATCACAGAGAATTAAAAGATTTTTTGGGTAAATACCTATTTGAAAAAATGTCTGTTTTGAAAAATGGAAATGTATAGAGTATCCAAGTTTAATATGGGGCATGCATATGTTTATACAGGATTATGTGCACTTGTTAAGAACATGGAACAGAATTTTTGCAGAATATATATTGCAGTATTTGAAAAAAATAAGACAGGATTTTTGACAGGTTGAACATTTAACAGTCCACGGATAGCAACATGTGCTGATGGTTGTTAATGCTAGAATCATTAGTAATACAGTTTTTTTTTGAAAATTTGATACATTCCCAATATATTCATGTTGCTGTTGTTTGTGAAACATGTTTTAAGAACAAAGAATAATGACTAGAAAATATTCTGTCAGGGTATAAGTGTTTTTACACACACATTCTAACAAAAATTCACATGGAGGTATTGTGATAGGGTTTAAAGATAGTTATGAGACTTGTGATCATGACATGTTCAGTTATAACACCAATACTATTGAATGTGTAACTGTGACATTAAAGACAACCCTGGAAAATATGACAATTGTTGGCGTGTATAGACCACCAAATTCAAGTGCTGATGACCTGTAGGAATTCATGCATTTCTTCCGTGAAAAACAGGAGGGAGGAATAATAGTGGTTGAAGACTTAAATTTGTCATAAACATACTGGAATGATATAGATTCAACAACCCTGGTAAGGAAATTATTTACAACATATGTTCAGGAACAACATTTGTTTCAGATTGTAAAAGCCCAGGGAATAGAACATACTAGACATTGCTTGTGTTCCTAAGGAAATGACTGTTACTTCATGTCTAGTTTTATCACCATTGATGTGCAGTGATCATGGAGTTATAAAGGTTAAATTACTGCTAGGTAATTTTACCAAAATGCACACAAGATTAATAACAGACTATATGGAGGAAAACCAGTTGCTATGTAAAACTAATCTGTGTGAAGCGTTCAGTGGGAAAAATGCAGAAGGAATGTGGCAAGTTCTGAAATAGAAATTTAATGCAAAAAAAAAAAAATCAAACAAATGTTTAACTTCAAGATCTAGGCACACAGTGTCAGGAGGATATATTTCCATATTAACAAGATACTTGATTAAAATTAAATACAAAGGAGGTCGAACAAATACATTTGAAAACTGAAATAAACAAGCTGGATGCACAAATTAAACATAGTATGAGACAAGTTCAAGAACTTTTTGAAGAAGAGGACTTCGAAGATGTCTGCACATAAGCTTTAATATAATAATATAATCTTAATTCTAGCTATAGTACTAGCCAGTTACTGAAATTTACCCAGAATCAGAAAAGTCCACTGACAGAAGAGGAGTAAATGTATTCCACTATTCAAGGAATGTCCATAAGCAGGCATGAGATTCAAATGGCTGTACCCAGCTGTCTTCAACATATTCTTCCCCAGAGAGACAAAATAATTTTTTGTTGAAGTACATGCTAAGGAGGAAATACAAAAGTTTGTCCAACAAAAAGTGAGCTGTGAAACAGAAGGAGATTTTGCTTCTTTTTCTTCTGGTACTGAAGATCACAGAGACACTGTGCCAGTGAAACCCATTCCAATGTTTGAGTGGAAAATGCTGGAGAGAAGAAAGGGAACATGAGAGTTGACTAGAATAATCAAGTATGTTGGAGATGAAGCAGAGACAGGATTTGAGAGAAGATCTTCAGGAATAAAAACAGTAACTTGAAAATTGACAAATGTGGGATTACAAAGCAATAATTATATTTGTGATCTGATGAAGTTTCTTCATGGTGAAGAGATGAAAGTGCTAATCTTTTGTGTTAATAAATTTGTGTTTATACTTAGAAAAATAATTTTACAGCTTGCAGTGTTTTACCTGTTTACTATAATTTGGTGTTTTATTGAGGCATTTTCATGATCTGGTGCATGCTTCAATAATTTGTAGTTTTTCCAGCATCTTTTGGTGCTGTAGCTTACTTGTATTTGTGAAATATGACAGAACAAGAAAATCTGGAAATGTTGGACTTTTTTGGACTTAGACTTGTGGGGAACTCTAAAATATATGCACCTACTTCATGTCATTCATGTTTGGTAAAATACTTGGGGAGGGGAGAAAGTTAACTGCAAGTAAAACAACATTTTTCTTAATAGTACTGTTTTTATAGTGCACGACTTTTTGCATGCAATAAATTAAAGTTTTCTCAGTTGTTTTAAGCATAATGGGGATACTATTATAAATAGGTGTTCCTGTTTTTTCTTCTTCTTTTTTTAGTTTTAAGAAATGTATGCACTGCAATGTAAAAAAAAAAAATAAGAAGAAAAAGAAAAGTCTGGTTAAAAGAGCATGACAAAAGATAATTTAATGTGTTTTTTCTTATTTTTGCATGACTGAAGGCCCTTTGCTTGATCTAGTAACATGTTTTAAGAAAAGAAAGCAAATTAAAAAAGAATATTGAATATTATAAGGCATTTTTCTAGCAAATGAGTATATGCTTAGTAGCAATTATGTATCTGATCCTTATGTCTCCATGGAGGCAATCTGATAAAGAGAAACTGGCTAGAAGAAAAAGAAAAATTGACTAGGAGATAATGTTATCTGAAAGCATTCAGGTGTTTTCCTAGCTGGGAGAGCTATAAAGATAAGACAAAAACAGACAGCAGTTAACAGAAGCACAGGCTACACCATGAATCTTAGCATGGATAACTTACTTTTAGTTTAACTCAAGTCCATTAGTGTGACTGTCAGTTTGAGACATTTGTTCCTATCAGGAGGGTAAAACTTCAGTATTTGAAGATGTACATAGTTTTGTGTGCTAGTATTACATTAAGAGGTTTTATGGGGTATTGGGTGTGTGTGTGTGTGGTTTTTTTATATGTTTGTTTGAAGGCTTTCAATAAAACAAAAAGTTTTGTAAGATATGACATAAGCTCAAATGGATATGACAAGAAACAACTGTATAAAAACTTCAACCTGCCAAACAGTGTATGCATGTAACACAAAAGCAGAAACTAGACATTTAACAAAAAAAGTTATAAAAAGAGTAAAAATAATAACTTTTGAATACAATTATACTTTCTGTAATGTTTTTAAGTGCCAATGGTCTCACAGACAAATACAAAAAAGAAAATAGTGAACTATTTCAAAAAATGTAGAGTACAAATATTTATACTACAGGAGCCACACTTGGAAAGAACTGAACATGTGCATTTGATAAAGAAAGCCTTTCAGGATGGTTATTCAGTGGAATACCTGGGACAAAAGAAAACAGGAGTACTTATATTAATTGTAAGAGGAGCTGCAATAGTGATAGAAGAGAATAAAAAAAGATAATGGTAGATTTGTAGTACTAAGGGGCTGCTGGCAAGGAGGAGGATTATATCGACATGTATTTATATTCCACCTAAAACTGTTACAATGGAGCTTAAGAAAATTCTGGGAGAAATAATCAGCTTTCAGCGAGGAATATTACTTACAGCTGGGAATGGGAATTTGATTTGCAGCAGTAAATATGTGTCTGGGGAGCCCAAAAGGGAAAGTATAACATAGGAGGGTAGACTTTTGAAGAAATTTATGAAAATATTTGGCATGGAAGATGTGAATTCAGTACCAGGAGTTCAGAGTGAATTTATATATTATTCCCCAAATTATAAAAACTGGGATAGGCTACACAGAATTTATATTTCACTGGAATATGTACATTTAACTGAAGGTCTTGATACGTACCCAATCACTGTTTCAGATCATTCACCAATAATAACTAAAATAAAAATACAAGGTAATGAAATAAGAATTGAGACAGTGATGCTTTCCAACCTATCTGTTGAAAAGAAAGAAATTTAAGGAAAGGGTAGTGGAAATTATTCAGGAGCTATTAGAGAAGATAAACATTTCTTCTGAAAATATAGCTAGGGAGTGGGATAAAATTAAAGTTGAATTTAAAATATGGTGGAAAGAAAAGAAAGGTAGATATGGTTAAGAAGTAACAAGAATTGTTTAGAGGGATTGGCAAATGTTAAAGTATTGCAGTATAGGGGGAATTTCACAGAACAAGAAGAGGAGCAACTGTGGAATGATAAATAGACGATATGAGGTTGCCTTGATAATATGCTTGAGTTTAGAAAGAGTACTGGTAAGCAACGATTTTATAACAACTCTAGAGCATAAAATGTTTAGCACAACAACTCAGGCAACAGAGAGTGGAAAGGGCAACAACCAAGCTTAGGGAGCCTTTAACATGGAAGGTAACAAGAGATCCTGTAGAGGCATTAGAAATGTTTTGAAAATGAAAGCAGAGAAATATGGAAATCAAGAAAACATACAAGTGAAAATGTTTATGGAAGAATTAGATATGCCAAGGCTAGAGGTAGATGAGGCCCAATTATTAACAGTTAGAATAGGAGGAGATGAGATAAAAAATGAGATATATAACAAATATACAGGAAAGTCCCCAGGAATAGATGGAATTCCTGTGGAAGTCTGGAATCTAGGAGGGAAAAAACTGATAAAGATCTGGAAGGTTTTGTTTAACGATATTTTAAGAGGAGGAGAAGTACCACCATCCTGGAAGAAAGCAGTGGTACCTGTAACACCTAAAGAGGGTAAAGATCCATCTGTACAGCTTCATACAGGCCATAAACCATGATTATACAGTGTTCATGTCTATAATGGCTAAAAGAATGGCAAACGTGATGCCAAAATTGATAGATATTGATCAATGTGGTTTTGCGGAGGGAAGGCAAACATCTGACAACATTAACAGAACATTGATGATCCAGAGAGAAGGAGAATGTAAATAATACCACTGTTGTTGGTGAGTCTTAGTGTAGAGAAAGCATTTGGCAGTGTAAGCTGGGACTTTATGAGCAGAGCAGTGGAAGCATTCGCATTCCCTGATAAAATTACAAGGTTGATTAGGAAGATACATGAGGGATTGGAGATGAAAATTAAAGAGAGTGGGGTGCTCTGTGATAATTTCTGCTTGAGCAGAGGAACAAGGCAAGGGTGTCCTCTTTCCCCTTTGTTATTTGCATCATATTTAAAACCACTGACAAAGAAAATAAGAGACTCAGAAATTCAATGGTATAATTGGTATGTTAGTCAAGAAAAGCTGGCTCTGTTTGCAGATGATATTATTTTATACATGACAAAACCAGAAGGAGACATTGCAGTGTTGTGGAACATTTTTACACAGTTTCATTTATTTTTGATGTACAAAATTAATGAAGCTAAAACAAAGGCGATAGCAGTAAATTATGTACCCACGGGTTCCCTTCAGAAGCTCAAAATACTAAAATGTCGAATTTCAGTATTTCGAGCCCAAGAAGCCGAATCCACATAATAACGAAAGTTTAGAAGCGTGAAATTTCAAAATCTTAAATACTGGAGGTTTGGAATTTCACGCTTGAAAAGTTCTGCTATGGTCATGTATTCAGGTAAGTGTGTTTGTGTGTGTGTGTGTGTGTGTGTGTGTGTGTGTGTGTGTGTGTGTGTGTGTGTGTGTGTGTGTATGTTAATGGAGTTGGGTAGGAGTGTGGTGTGTGTCAGTATGTTTTGTTGCTATGATGTGTGTGTGCAAAGAGAAAGTAGCTTGTGTGGTGGTGTTTTGTGTGTGTTTGTATGTAGTGCAACCTCGGAATGAGAATATTTAAGTAGGGGAGGTGTGGGAAGTGCCCCCCTGCTTTTATGTAGTAGAGTGATTGTGTGTGTTTGTGTGGTGGATGGTGTGTGTGTGTGTGTGTGTGTGTGTGTGTGTGTGTGTGTGTGTGTGTGTGTGTGTGTGTGTATAGTAAAACCGTGAAATTCAAAGCTTCCGGTATTCGAGGTTTTGAATTTCGCGGTTTTTACTTTTCGTTGTTTTGTGGGTTCATCTTCTTGGGTTTGAGATGCTGAAATTCGAGATTTCAGTATTTCGAGCTTCTGAAGTGAATCCATACCCACACACAATTTTAGTTCAGCAATATCCATATTTATGGGGACATGATAAAATGAAGTATTTAGGAGTATGGATTAAAACGGATTCTGGTGTGGTACCTAAGGATACGCAGGAAGAGACTAAACAAAAGATAATACAAAAACTGAGAAAATGGAAGCTTTGTTATATGGATAGTAAGATACAAGCAGTTAAACTGTTTTAGTCCCTTTAGTCTTATACACAGGTCAAGCATATTTTTATCAACCAGTGGAGAAGCTGTATATACAAATTAATAAAAAGTTAAAAGGATTTTATCTGGGAGGGGTAGACGGCAGGAGTCAAGTGGGATAAATTGATTCTTCCAATAGAATGAGGCAGATTGGGATTAATAGATTAGAGGGGGTATTTCAGAGCTACACAGTTAAGGCTCCTGATATAGCACAAGCAGAAGCATAATTCAAAGTTTTAAGGGATGAGGATGAAACGGGGGGAAGCTCAAGAAACAAGGAGAGACTAGGATTATGGAACTAAGCTAACATGGGAATGGGGAATGGAGATACTGCAGATAGAAATTACTGCAATTAAGGATACAGAAAATAGGCAAGACGGGGCTGCAATTTATTTCAGAAAACTAGCAAAGGCGCTAAGGTATTGGGAGCAAATAACTAGAGGGGGAAAGTAATGCAATGGGAAGACACCAAGAATTTGTTTGGACTGCAGGTTAGAGATTGTCTTTCCTTATCAAGGGTTGATATCAGAGTACAGGCAGAGAGAAAGAAATGGGGGTCCTAAATGAAAGATCAGCACTGGTAGAGTTTTATTAGAATCTAGAACAGAAGCTGCCATTAAAAAGGAATAATTAATACACCATATAAAATATTGCACGATAACTATAAGAATCAATCACAGAAGGTTAGAAAGGATCAGGAAGAGAGATTGGATAAGCAATTCAGAAAGAAACAATGGGACATATATGTATGCCTCCTAAATACGCAACAAAATCTAGAAGATTTAGGATTTTTGCTTGGAAATGTTTACATAGATATCTGTATACCCCAAGTAGATTCCAGAGAATATTTCTCACGTAGTCAGCAAATTTTGGTGTTGTGATTGGGAAGAAATAGTTAATTGGGAACATATTTTCCAGGAGTGCAATGAATTGGCAGAATTTAAAGATTCCCTGCAGACTATGTCAGAAATACTGGGTGAGCAGACTGGTGTAATTAGGGAAATTATTTTTATGAGCTATGATACAGAATCGGAACTCCCTAGACACAGTAAGGCTTTGTTGAGTCCAGATTATGGTGGCTGCCAAAAAAGCGATCACTAGAAAATGGAAATCATGTTTAAACCAACTGTACTAGAAGTAGTGAATATAGTAACAGAAATAAAACAACTGGAACTGGGATCTTTAAAAAAGGGTAGGAGCAAATTATATAGGAAAAAAATGTGAATTGTGGGAACAATATATACAGGGGAGGAATGAGGTTACAAAGAAGGCGGGACTTGAATGAGTGATGTCATGCTTGAGTGACAAGGATTGGGTAGATTATAAGTGATGTATAATATCTGCAACTAAGATTATGTCACTATGGTTTGTGATGCTTGCAGCTGGATATGTCAATATGGTTTGTTTTTATTTATATAAATGTATGATTGCCTGTGTCATAAGTGATAATTTAATAACGATGTTTCTTGTTTAAAAAAAGAAACACTTGAAGACAACTTATATAAAGATATTGAGTATAATAGGAAACCATTTTATAGATGATGTGGAAGGAATAAAGACATACAAACTGATAAATTGTGTGTAGATTCTAAAATTTATTCTCAGACACAATAGATTATAGATATATTTACAAAATCTTATGCAAAGCAATTTGGCTCCTCAAAGGGAATGATAAATTGTCCTAGCAACATCCACATAACCTCAAATACTGAAATCAAATTAGATTACATTGAAAATGAAGTATGCAAATTGAACCAAAACAAAGCAGAGAGAGGACATGGAATTAGGGCACTTCGACATGACCTTGCAGTACCTTTATATTGTCACTAGGTCATTTACACATGAGCAGATTCATAAAGATTGGAAACATGCACTTGTTAAACCTGTCTTTAAGGCAAAGGGGAGTAGGAAAAACCCAGAGTCGTACAGACCCATAGGTTTACTGTCATGTTGTGGAAAAGTAATGGAAAGGGTTATTTTAGATAAATTATTGTCAGAATTAGAAAGGTTGAGACTTGAAATCCTATGTCAGATCTAAAATCACCAGTAACATGTTTTATAACAATATAATAACAACCATAAATAAAACATTGTGCTGTGCTGCAATGTCTATAGACTTAACTTCAGTATTTGATAGGGTCAGACACAAAACATTGATCAGTAAATTAGAACAACTAGGTATCGATGTACTCTCGATAAGATGGATAGCTGCATGGCTTACTAACACGACATGCCAAGAATCATAGAGCAACTGGGCAGGTACAGTTATGGGTTACAGTCAGGGTGTCCCACAGGGTTCTGTACCAGACCCATACTTGTTTAGGTTGTACCATTCAGATCTACGGCCTGGCCATATTTCCTGTAGAGGCTGCCAGCTTAGTGGAACTAACCCAGTCAACAAAGGATAGCTAAATAAATAAGTAAATAAAACAAACAAATCTTTCAGCTGAGGTGTTCTACAGTCTATATGCAGATAACTTGTAAGTGGGTAAACTGATTTCAGTTGCTACATATTGGGCATGTCTGCAAAAGAACTTGACTAAATTGATCATTTGGGCACAGGAGAATAATATGCTGATTAATGTATATAAAAAATAAGCATATGAGATTTGGGAGACATAAATTGAAACGTGAATATTTAATACAGCACAAAGTGATTGAAAATGTTGATTCACTTAAGGACCTGAGTATATTTGTAGATCCAGTTTTGAGTTTTCTAACCAGTCAACTAATTGGTTAATAATAAAGGACTGTATGTTGTATAAAAAGATATATAAAGTTTAGGAAATCAGAAATCATGACACTGTTGTTTGGTAGTTACATTAGACCCAAACTTGAGTATGGAATAACAATATGGAAACCCTATAAGAAAACAAGCATGAGTAGCATGAGTAAACTGGAAAGAGTACAGCGGAAATATACCAAGGAAATTCATGGATGTAAAAATTTAAGTTATTAAGAAATAGTAAAATATTTGAACTTCTGCAGTGTCTCATATAGACATTTAAGAAGAGACCTTTTTCAGGTATATAGGGCATTTACAGACAACTACGTCTGGGGATGTTTGGAGTAATCACAAAATAGCAGAGAATCATCAGACAACCTCTGTAGAAGATTCTATAGGAATGAGAAGTGTACTAATTGGTTCTCTGAGAGAGCAGATGATACATGGAACAGACTGCCAAATTACATTAAAGCAAGTGCTAGAGTACATATTTCTAAGACCAACCTGGACCCTTATTATGGGAACAAATGTTTTGGTACAGTGGCAGGCTAGAAAGGCATTATTGCCATGCTTGAAATATTTGTTCATATGTACGCATGTATGTATTTAGAATCCATGACATTACTGCTCTCATTTAAACCAGGGGTTTTATGTACTGATAAATGCAATGGTGACTTTAACTGCTTTACTTCTAAATCATTATTAGCATCTCCCTTTCTAGATTTTTTTTAAATATTGTCAGTCACAAAGAAAATAAACTTCTTAAAACCACTGCATTGACAAGTATGCTTAAACAAAGTAGTAGTAGCATCTTATTTCGAGTGCATAAATATGTTCACTAATTCTAGCTGACAGGTTACAGTCTTTCCCATATAAAAACTGTCACAGGAAGTACATTTAGTAACATAAACCACTGCTATACTGTTGCGCATGTAATTCAAGAGCTAGAAACAGAGACACGTCCTTATTATTAAATCAGCAACACCCACGCATTTCACATGGAAAGTCCCCCTTTGTATTGTTAGTGATACCATAAGGTATGACATCCCATCTTTTTCTAAATAAGTTTTTCAAGTTACTTTGTCTTGTGTAAGTACATTTTAGAACATTACCCAAACCCTGAACACGATGATTACTTCCTAAAATAACCTTACAGTTCTAAGTAATAATTTTAACAATACTGATAGTGCTTACAAGAATAGGCACCACAAATAATTTATTAAAACTAAGGCAAGATGCTTTATTTTTATTGGTAAGCTGTGAGTTAAAATAGGTAAAACGTGAATATTTTTCTATTTTACCTCATTAGAAATTTCCACTAACTTAGATTTTGTACAGCCTCTATCAAAAAATAAACTCATATGAAAATCCATTTCATTAAAAGAAATTTAATCATCTGGGCAATTTCTTGACACATTAATAAATTGTCCATATGAAATTTTAAATTTCCCGAACCTAGGGAGCTAACTTCAATAATGCAAATAATTATTTACAAAAGTAGATGTAATAAACATGTTAGCAGAAAAACAAGAATACTTCATTCTACTGTCAAATCCAAATAAGTGATTTTTGGTCCTGACTGCACTAGTAGTCATATAAAATCACTTTGGATACATAGATAATACTGAAATCTGACATGGGGCTCATCTTGTTGGGTCTACAGCTGGGATATTCCTCCTTCAACAGAAGAAAATTTCATTCAGCTCAAAGCCTGTATGGAAGCATAAGAAGACGAGAAAGAAGATGGAGTACAGACCTAAATTACACCATCATAGAGGTAATTCCACCCCCAGCTTAGGTGAAGAAGAAGTACAGATCTAAATTAAACCATCGTAGAGGTAATTCCACCCCCAGCTTAGGTGAAGAAGAAGTACAGATCTAAATTAAACCATTGAAGAGGTAATTCCACCCCCAGCTTAGGAGAAGAAGGAGTACAGACCTAAATTACACCATCGTAGAGGTAATTCCACCCCCAGCTTAGGTGAAGAAGGAGAACAGACCTAAATTACACCATCGTAGAGGTAATTCCACCCCCAGCTTAGGTGAAGAAGAAGAACAGATCTAAATGACACCATCGTAGAGGTAATTCCACCCCCAGCTTAGACAAAGAAGGAGTACAGACCTAAATTACACCATCGTAGAGGTAATTCCACCCCCAGCTTAGGTGAAGAAGAAGAACAGATCTAAATTAAACCATCATAGAGGTAATTCCACCCCCAGCTTAGGTGAAGAAGAAGTACAGATCTAAATTACACCATTGTAGAGGTAATTCCACCCCAGCTTAGGTGAAGGAGGAGTACAGACCTAAATTACACCATCGTAGAGGTAATTCCACCCCCAGCTTAGGTGAAGAAGGAGTACAGACCTAAATTACACCATCGTAGAGGTAATTCCACCCCTAGCTTAGACAAAGATGGAGTACAGACCTAAATTACACCATTGTAGAGGTAATTCCACCCCCAGTTTAGGTGAAGAAGGAGTACAGATCTAAATTACACCATCGTAGAGGTAATTCCACCCCCAGCTTAGGTGAAGAAGAAGTACAGATCTAAATTACACCATCGTAGAGGTAATTCCACCCCCATCTTAGACAAAGAAGGAGTACAGACCTAAATTACACCATCTTAGAGGTAATTCCACCCCAGCTTAGGTGAAGAAGAAGTACAGATCTAAATTAAACCATTGTAGAGGTAATTCCACCCCTAGCTTAGGTGAAGAAGGAGTACAGACCTAAATTACACAATCGTAGAGGTAATTCCACCCCTAGTTTAGACAAAGATGGAGTACAGACCTAAATTACACCATCATAGAGGTAATTCCACCCCCAGCTTAGGTGAAGAAGAAGAACAAATCTAAATTAAACCATCGTAGAGGTAAATCCACCCCCAGCTTAGGTGAAGAAGAAGTACAGATCTAAATTACACCATTGTAGAGGTAATTCCACCCCCAGCTTAGACAAAGAAAGAGTACAGACCTAAATTACACCATCGTAGAGGTAATTCCACCCCAGCTTAGGTGAAGAAGAAGTACAGATCTAAATTACACCATCGTAGAGGTAATTCCACCCTCAGCCTAGACAAAGAAGGAGTACAGACCTAAATTACACCATTGTAGAGGTAATTCCACCCCCAGCTTAGGTGAAGAAGAAGTACAGATCTAAATTACACCATCACAGAGGTAATTCCACCCCCAGCTTAGACAAAGAAGGAGTACAGACCTAAATTACACCATCGTAGAGGTAATTCCACCCCCAGCTTAGATGAAGAAGGAGTACAAACCTAAATTACACCATTGTAGAGGTAATTACACCCCTAGCTTAGACAAAGATGGAATACAGACCTAAATTACACCATCGTAGAGATAATTCCACCCCCAGCTTAGGTGAAGAAGGAGTACAGACATAAATTACACCATTGTAGAGGTAATTCCACCCCCAGTTTAGGTGAAGAAGGAGTACAGACATAAATTACACCATCATAGAGGTAATTCCACCCCCAGCTTAGGTGAAGAAGTAGTACAGACATAAATTGCACCATTGTAGAGGCACTTCCAACCCCAGCTTAGACAAAGAAGGAGTACAGACATAAATTGCACCATTGTAGAGGTAATTCCACCCCAATCTTAGACAAAGGAGTACAGACCACCACAGGGTTTAGACAAAGAAGAAGTACAGACCTATATTACACCACCGTAGAGGTTATTCCAACCCCAGCTTAGGTGAAGATGGAGTACAGACCTATATTACACCATTGTAGAGGTAATTCCAACCCCATCTTAGGTGAAGAAGGATTACAGACCTAAATTACACCATCGTAGAGGTAATTCTACCCCCAGCTTAGGTGAAGAAGGAGTACAGACCTATATTACATCATCGTAGAGGTAATTCCTCCCCAAGCTTAGACAAAGAAGGAGTACAGACCTATAGTACACCATCGTAGAGGTAATTCTACTCCCAGCTTAGACAAAGAAGGTGTACAGACATAAATTACACCATTGTAGAGGTAATTCCACCCCCATCTTAGACAAAGGAGTACAGACCTGTATTACACCACCGTAGAGGTAATTCCACCCCCACCTTAGGTGAAGAAGGAGTACAGACCTATATTACACCATCGTAGAGGTAATTCCACCCCCAGCTTAGACAAAGGAGTACAGACCTATATTACAGAATTGTAGAGGTAATTCTACCTGCAGCTTAGACAAAGAAGGAATACAGAATTATAGTACACCATTGTAGAGGTAATTCTACCCCCATCTTAGACAAAGAAGGAGTACAGACCTATATTACACCATCACAGAGGTAATTCCACCCCCAGCTTAGGTGAAGAAGGAGTACAGACCTATATTACAACATTGTAAAGGTAATTCCACCCTCAGCTTAGACAAAAAAGGAGTACATACCTAAAGTACACCATCATGGAGGTAATTCCACCCCCAGCTTAGGTGGAGAAGGAGTACAGACCTAAATTACACCATCATAGAGATAATTCCACCCCCAGCTTAGACAAAGATGGAGCACAGACCTAATTTACCCCATTGTAGATGTAATTCCACCCCCAGCTTAGGTGAGGAAGGAGTGCAGCCCTATATTACACCACTGTAGATGTAATTCCACCCCCGGCTTAGGTGAGGAAGGAGTACAGACCTATATTACTCCACCGTAGAAGTAATTCCACCTCCAGCTTACACAAAGATGGAATAAAGACCTATATTACCCCACCATAGAGGTAATTCCACCCCCATCTTAGGCTCACAGTCCCGGTGTGTCATGATCCATATCGTAGAGGTAATTTTAACCCCAGCTGAGGCTCGCAGTCCCTTTGTGTCATGATCTTTCACCCTCAAGGATTGAAGGTTCAAGTTAGCATCAGTCTTGTAACTTAGCAGATGATGACAGACCATTTAAAAGAGGCACTTCTAGCAACCACCTAGGGGGTCCATTCTGGGGATTAAGCACTACCCCTTCCTGCACTTAGTCGAATGCAGCCCCAGCTGACTTGTTCTTAGGGAATAGTACTTATGTTTCACAGACAGAGCCTGTTGATTAAACTTTGGACCAGCGACCTTTCTAACCAGATGCCCTCTGGTTCCAGCTGCATTTAGTACTCCAGACAGAGGAAGGTCTACCAGGGCCTGTCATTCTATGGCTCACAGGTCAGATTGTCTACATTAGACAGCATTTGTGACATGGTAAGACCTGACCTTAAAAATAATTTCTTTATGCATTAAACTTACTTTGCATAAATTGTTTTCCCCAACAGAACTATATGATTGTATTAATAAAACAATATTCCCAATGGTCCTTACCATCAGTCTTGTACAGTACTTACAGCCAGAGCTTCCATATTTGCCATTGTGAATTTCTGATTAGCCTTTCATACTGTCTTTATTTTTCTACATTCTCTATGAGATTTCTTCTTGGATTTTTCTTGATTTACCTTTTGATGTAGTTCATGTTTAAACTGATATGTTGTGCCCAAACTTAAGCTGAAATGACACAACTTAATTTTGAATAAAGATGTAACAGACCAGGAAGAAGTTTTGTGGTATTTGCTCTTGGATGGAGTATACAGAAAGGTGTGATGCAGCCAGGTACACATGCACACAGCACAGCTGTGTAACCAACTTACCTTAATCGTAAATAATTGAGTGTGGTTATTGCTGCACTCTTTACTTCAGACAGTGGCTGCCACAGGCCGAGTTCCAGTGTCCAGCCTGACTGTCAAAGATGAGCAGACGTTTTCATGCCTAGGCCAGTGAAATCTTTTACCTTGGTCATCTCCACATGTCTGGTGGCATAAGGCTGGCATTCATCTGGCCATGTTTAGTTTTATCTTGTTCCCCAGGGAGAAAGTGTTGCGAATGCACAATCCTGTCTGGGTGTGACTGAAAAAAGATCATACTGATCTGCCAGTGCCCCTGTTGAGAACCTTATCCTCCTGTGTATTGTAAACAAAAAGAAGTAAGGGAGGTAACAAAGGGTTGGAGAAAGTTAATTAGTGCAGGTGAAATGGATGAGTGCTCCCCTCAGCTCACAATGTTCCCAGGGGATGGAAGCAGAGAAATTAACTGGCAACAGTGCCTGCCGGCTAATATCCACAATTATGGTAGGATGACCACCCAGCTGTAACATAGTCATCATGTGGTTCGCTGCTGCAGTCATTATTTCATGAAGACGCCTCTGGTACCATCATTGACTGGATCCTAACAACTCACCCAAACCTTATCACCAAAGCCGGAACATTACCTGATCCTCTCAGCAATCACCTACCAGCCTTCGCTGACTGTCTCCCATCTCCACTGCATAAACAACACCACTACATCCAAACCTGCTACCTCTCCTCTTTCAACCCTCTAACTTTCTCTGAATGCTTATAGCATACTGACTGGTCCCCTCTAAAAACCCTTTGTCTAGCTGATGCTGTTTCCTATTTTTACCACTCATTCCTAACCCTTCTCAATCAGCAAGCCCCCCTCAAACCAAATGAATCAAAACCAATCCTTGCCCATGGTTATCAAAAGATACTAAACTAGCCTTGCACCAAAGGGACAAAAAATGGACCACCATAGCTTATGTTATAGACATAAATAAATAACATTAAGAATTTACCTTATATGCCTTTAGTCAGGAACAACACTTCAGGATGTGCAAACAGAAATTTTATTTTTACAGCTTTGGGAGACAGTCTTCATAGTAGGTGTCAAAATAGTCTCTCTGAACAGAGACAAACCACATTTTTAATACATTTTTCTTATCAAACCTAGTCAGACACTTTCATTATGTTACGATGACTGTATCCTATAGAAAACTTTGCAAATTTCCTCATCCCTCGTGATTTTCGCCTTAGACTTCACGTGAACACCTTCCTATACATGATCCACCTGCTTCCAAGGGGTCTTGTTTCTGACCTTGAATGTTTCAAACCTGCCCTAGCAACAACACACTCCTAGCAACACATACTAGTCTCTATTATTACATATTAAAAGAATGCAGTTTACGAAACAGCAATACTGTGGCTTATGAAGCTGTATTTTTCCCAGCCCTGCATAGAAATTATATTTGCTTTTTAACAATCATATTATAGCATCAACAATAAACCTGCCTTTTTTAGTCAAGGTTCAAATGACAAATTCACCACCATAACAGGTACAAGCAAGCAAAATCTGAGGGTGATGCTACTCAATGCTAGAAGTCTAAACCTCAAAATGCACTTACTCGAGGCACTCCTTAAAATGGAGAACATCAACATCTGTGCAATAACAGAGACCTGGTTCAAGGCTCCAGAGAGCACCCCTGCATTACCAGACTATAATTCACACCACACTTTTCGGCCACCTAACCTGGACCAAAACACTAAAGGTGGAGGCGTGTCCATATACATTAAGGATATCCACACCTCCAGGCTAGTTGTCCAGTGTAATGCATCCGAGATTATCCAAGTGCAACTAACTCTGGGCAAGACCGCAATCCAAATTGTAGCTTGCTACAGATCCCCCACCATGCCCCAGGATTCCCACTCCTCATTTCTTGATACACTGGAAAATATTAGGGTACAACCTAACACCCTAATAATGGGTAATTTCAACTACCCCACCATTAACTGGGAAAACTACTCATGTACCAACTCTTTTGCTCAACGTTTATTGGAATTCATAAATTCCAATGCATTGGATCAACTTATCCACACTCCCACCAGGGGCAGCAATATCCTAGACCTGGTCATTACCAACATGGGCAACCGGTGTTCCACACCAGAAGTCTATTCCTTGTTGGTCAGATCCGACCACAAGCTAATCACCCTAGACATCCACATCCCGCACCCGCCCCCCACCCCCATTAGGGAAACCACCGTAAAAAATTTCTCCAAAGTCAACTTTATGCTTCTTAAGACAGAAGTGGCAAACTTCAAGACACCCATACAGATGGGCAATAGAGGTACGACTGCTGAATCCTACACAAATGCACTTTATAAGCACTTACATGAGTGCATGGATCATGCAATCCCTAACAGAACCAAGATGCTATCCTCCAAAAAAAGGAAGCCAATCTGGTGGTTCCCTGCCATAAACAAACTCTACAACAGAAGAAAGAAACTGTTGCAAAAAAAAGAGTAAAATTCCATGATTGGATAAACTCCCTGGTCTGCCTCAGTAAGAAGCTGAGATCCCTCATAAAATCCTCCAAAGCTAGTTACGAAAACAAAATCGCTACTGATTCTAAAGACAACCACAAAGCATTCTATAGCTATGTCAGGAATCTCAATGGCAACACTCAGATCTGCTCTGAGTTACAGCACAATGGCAGTAAATATACAGAACCAACTGATATTGCCAACATCTTGGCAGATAGGTTCAGTGCTAACTTTACCCCCCTCTCACCCCCTAAAGGGCCCATCTCTATACTGGAAGAATGCAAAGTTCCTGTAATCAAGGCTGCACAGGTAAAAAACACACTCTCCAAAGCCAAGAACACAGCATCCATGGGACCTAACAGCATCCAACATCCTAGGCTGCGTTCTACATGAAATACAGAACAAACTGGCACCCCACCTAAGCACCATGTTCAATCATAGCCTCACCTTAGGCTTTGTGCCCACTGAATGGCACACAGTGACGGTTATCCCACTCCATAAAGGGGGAGCCACCACGGACCCTGGGAACTACCGCCCCATTAGCCTGATGAGCCTGGTCTGCAAGGCTATGGAATGTATCATCATCGAACTTATAAACAATGACATTGGTAATCTCCAAACTCTGGACCCCACCCAGTTCACATTTGTAAAGGGTAGATCATGTCTCTTAAACCTGATAGACTTGTTTGAAGCAGTCACCAAAGCTGTAGATGAGGGTAAGGCAGTTCACACAGCCTATCTAGATCTCGCCAAGGCTTTTGACACCATCCCCCACTCTGGAATTATAGATAAACTCACTAAACTAGGTATAAATCCCTATGTCACAAGATGGGTTGCCAACTGGCTCACTGACAGAACCCACACTGTCAAAGTAGCAGACTCCAAATCCGACTTCAGACTAGTGACAAGTAGAGTACCACAGGGTTCAGTCCTGGGTCCTCTCCTGTTTGGTATCTACTTTTCTGAAGTACAGGCTAACACAGAAGGTCTTTGGCTAATGAAGTTCATAGATGACTGCAAACTAGGAGCCATAATCAAAACTAACGATGTGGACATCCTACAAAAGGTCCTCACTGTGACAGATGCCTGGTGTCAAAGCCATGGCCTCAAGTTCAACGCCAAAAAGTGCATTGTCATCCCTTTTGGTAAAAACTCTGTACCCATGAACTACCACATAGGCGGTAGTCTACTTAACAATGAAAGTGTGATAAGAGATATTGGGACACAGGTGGACAGTAGTTTTTCCTTTGATAATCACATCACCACAGTAGTCAGGAAATCCTTCTACGTGGCACACCTCATCACAAAAGGTTTCTCATCCAGGAAAAAAGAGGTCATTGTTCCCCTCTATTTGTCACTCATTAGACCCATTATAGAATACAGTACCCCTTTTGGTATGTACCTCACAAGACATCTACAACAACTGGAAAGGCCGCAGAAATACCTCACAAAGAAGATTACCGGCCTCAAACAGATGCTCTACACAGACCATCTCAGAAAACTCCAGCTTTACTCCATTGCATATCACCTACTCAGAGGTGATCTCTGCCTAACATACAAAGCTATGTCAAACCCAGAGCTGTTGGACATGCTCCACTTAAAGAAATACCAATTCCTCCGAGCTACACGCTCTAGGGACCTACACCTTGTCACCACAATAAACAGAACATGCTGGAGGGATAGATTCCTGTCCCAGAGACTTCCCATACTCTGGAACAAACTACCTGTCTATATCAAACAAAGCTCCTTATTAGCACTCCTCAAGAAAAATCTTGATGATGGGATGGGAGATAGGAAATTCACTCTGGGGAATCACTTCTGTGGCTCTGCTCGACAGGGGCACAGGAAAATCATTTTCTTGGATGGCGAAAGCCAGGGTACCTTTTTGTCTAGGCTTATATAGGCCCTAGGGCTAATAGCCTAGTACCTACCTATGAACCTATGAACTGAAATTAATATACATTTTAATAAGCTGGTCTTGTCCCATAACACTTATAACAATGGACCTCCCCCCAGTTTGTTGATGCACCACATTATTAGTGTATCTGTGATAACTTTTCAAGTGCCTTGTTTCCATATATCTTTAAAAGCCTGCAGGGTATGCTGGACTGCTGCCATTTATTTAGATGTATGTGACCTGAACCTTTATGTCTAGGGTTTGAGT